>NW_024068134.1:0-230766 GCF_009389715.1 Phoenix dactylifera
AACATATCTTCCATCTCCAACATTCAGAAATCTTTCGCTGTCTCCAAATCTCTCACTAACCCGAAGTCCCTGCAACGAATTGTAAATATTAAAAGGCTACTAGTATCCAATACCCAGGTCGAATTATCACAAACAGAAAAATTACAAGGTGTTATCATATAAATATCTTGATTAGCAACCGATTGCCCTTTTTTCTTGCTTGGCCTGTTCGGATCAAGTGAAGCAATGTACTGAGGACAATTCCTCTTCTAGTGCCCCTGCTTTCTATAATAGAAGCATTCTGCCTGACTCTAGTCAGCTTTGATTTTCTTGGTCTGACTTTGCTGAGACGTCTTAGCACGTTGCACCTTCTTATTTTTAGTTTTACTTTTCTTTTTCCCTTTCTTAAAGGGATGACGCCCTCCTGAAGATCCTCCCACCCCATGCACCGACTCCTAGAGCTGATGATCCTTCTCAATGGTCTGCAGCAATCCAGCAATCCGTGGTAATTCACTGCAGGCTTTGTCATTCTAAAATGAGTAAGGAATGGGCGGTAAGATGTAGGCAGGGAATGTAGTATCACATCCTTTCCCAGCTGATCGTGTAGGGGAAACCCGAGCGTGTTCAGGCGCTTAATCAACTCGATTATGTACAGTACATGATTAGTAACTTGTTGACCCCCTAATGGATTTTGATGAACACAAAACACTAGAGTATAATTCCCTATGTATTAACAATTTATTTGAGGATTTCAGGTGTTTATCTAAAAATATTGTTAAGAAATGTCTAGGCAAGTTCTCTTATTTTTCAAGGATTTCTTAAAAAATTTTTGAGATGAAGAAAACAGATCAGGGACAGCCGAGACGTCTCCGGTTTATCCCAGAGACGTCTCCGGCACGAATAGGAAGAATTGGCACGTTTGGAGACGTCCCCGGCACCTGGCGAGGCGTCTCGCAGGGTCGGAGTCGACTCTCTCAGTAGCGGAGTCGACTCTCTCAGTGGCGGCAGAAAGGCTGATTTCAAGAGATGCGTGCGAGTCATCTCCGAAGGACGCGGAGTCGTCCCCACGCATAAAAAGCAAACTTTCCGAGACGTCCCCAGAAAGCGCGGAGTCGACTCTCTCAGGAGATTCCAGAGGACTTGTTTTTCGGTGATAAAACTGCGGAGTCGTCCCCGACGTCGCGGAGTCGTCCCCATGCAAAAGCGCAAACATCCCGAGACGTCCCCATAAAGCGCCGAGTCGACCCCAAACAACGTCAAAAGTAAAATCTTACAGCCGAGACGTCTCGCGTTGAAGCGGAGACGTCTCCGGAGCGCCTGGGACGCGACTGACACCTTTTTGCAGAATGTTTTGAATTTCAAATCTCTTTAACTTTATCTCTAACGGCTATATTTGCTTTTTGGGCTATAAAAGGGACCTCTTAAGTGCTTCTCAATAACTTCTCACCAACCCAACACAAGATCATTCAAGAGAGAAGCAAGAGAGAGAGGTTCAAGGGAGTTAGTGCATTCAAGTGAAGAAATCAAGTGCCTTCAAGCTTCCCAACTGATTTCAAGCTCGACTACTCTCTTCCGCTCGGGATTCAAAGCTCACACTCAAGCCAACGCGATCCATATCGGAAGAACCATCATCTCCCACGCTTCCAACGGCTAAAAGGGTTCTTCCGGGTTCTATTGCTTATCATTGTTATATTTGCTTATTTAGAGCTTTTAAATCCTTGTAAAACTTTTTCAATATTGTGCTTGTTCCAGTCAAGGGACTTGGAACAAGGGAAAGGCGTCCCAAGCCTAGGTTAAATTGGGGGTTATAGGGTTCGTTGTTAGCCCGGGGTAAAACAACGAGTTGGGTAGTTCACTCGAAAAACTACCGGATTGTAGGGTTCGTTGTTAGCCCGGGGTAAAACAACGAGTTGGGTAGTTCACTCGAAAAACTACCGGATTGTAGGGTTCGTTGTTAGCCCGGGGTAAAACAACGAGTTGGGTAGTTCACTCGAAAAACTACTGGATTGTAGGGTTCGTTGTTAGCCCGGTGTAAAACAACGAGTTGGGTAGTGCACTCGCAAAACTACCGGACTGTAATCTGGAGGATTATAGTGAAATTCCCAAGAGGTCTTGGGGAGTGGATGTAGGTGCTGGGGTGCACTGAACCACTATATGTTTGTTGTGTTTGTGATGCTTTTTGTCATTGTCTAACTTGCTCACTTACTTACTTAGATAAATTGCTTGCTTAACTCTTATCCGCGCATCCTTTAGTTGCAAGCATATTCAATTTACTTAATCAAGTCTCATTCAATAAATCAAATTATTGCTAAGTTTAAATTCCACTGTGCATCTATACAACTTAGCATAATTAATTGAAAAGTGTTAGAAGTAGCCTAAAAGTTTTAAAAGACCCAATTCACCCCTCCCCCTCTTAGGTTGTATCTACTGGGCAACAAGTGGTATCAGAGCAGGTGCTCTTCTATTAATTATAGTCTTAACCGACTAGAGCTAAAGATTATGACAACCCTACATAACATATTATTTGCCGAAGGACTTTCCATAAACAGACCTCCACTGTTTGATGGAACATATTATATTCAATGAAAAGCTAGAATGAAATTTTTTGTTCAATCACAAAACTATAGAATATGGAATATCATTATAGATGGACCTCACACACTCTCTCAAAATGTCAATGAAAAAGAGTTAGCACAATTGAATGCTAACGCCATGAACTTTCTATATTGTGCTATCCATGAATCTATATTTCATAAGATTTCTGCATGCTTATCTGCTAAAGAAATCTGGGATACTTTAACAATTATTTATGATAAATCTCAGATTAGCTCACATGTGCTTCAATTGCGTACTAACAATGAGATTGCAGAATCTTCCACATTAGCCGAGTCGACTCCCAATTTGTACGAGTCAACTCCTAGAGAAGAACAGTCTGAAAGACAGATCAGTTCAAAAAATAAAGAGTTCGGTAATGGAAACAAGGATCCATTCCCGAACACCGAAAGATTCAAAAGCTTCCTAAAGACAGAGAAGAAGAGGAAGCAAGAAGAAAGAAAGAAAGAGATAAAAAGGAAGAAAGTTTTGACCAAGGAAGAGTCAAGCAAGAAAATGAAAGCTAGGAGCAACAACGATGATTTTAGCTCCAAAGAACTACAAGAGGTGACTAACTTTTGCTTTATGGCACAAGAAGATAAGGTAAAATCTGAATTTACTTTTACATCAAATGATTTTCAAGAAGAATTTTCTTATGATAAACTTTTAAATGCTTTTCATGATTTGTATGGTGAATGTAAAGAATTAGCTATGAAAAATAAAAATCTTAAAAAGCTTAATTTGGAAATTTCAAAAGAAAAAAATTCTATTGCTGAAATACATGACAAACTAAATTCTGAATATAAAAGCTTAGGGTTAATTTCAGAAGAATTGATTCAGAAAAATCATAGCTTAATCAAAACAAATCAAAACTTAAGTAAAGAAATTAATCAATTAAAATCTTTTATTAACAAATTTACTGTAAGTTCAGAACGATTAAAAATGATGTTTGAAAGCCAATATGTTGCTTATGATAAACCAAAACTTGGCTTGACTCCTTTACTTAACAATAAATCTCTAGAGAAAAATGTTATCAATGCATCAAGCAAACCATTAAATAAGATAACTTGTTTCAAACATGAAAAGAATGGACATAACAACTTTACCTATCGTTCTAACATAATTAAATTAAGTGGTAAAGTTATTACAATTAAACAAATTTGGGTTCCAAAAGGAACCATATGTCCTAACTCTCAAGGACCCAAGCAAGCTTGGGTACCCAAAATGAAAATATGAGGATATAGATGTAGGTGTGCCAAGATACCCATGGAACAAATAGAACTTTCATACAAATGGGTGTTCTAGACACACGTCAAAAAAAATGAAACTTAAAATATAATTATGAAAAGTGATTAAAAATAATAATAATGAAATCAGTAACCCTTGCATCTCATCATTATTTTTGCTTTAGTATTTGATTAAAATATGAATTGCAAGTATTGATCAATTTTGTGATATGGAAAATACTTTTGGAAATATAATCAAATCACTTCATCTTATAGTATGATTTACTCACTATTGGATAAGTTGCTAAGAATAACTCTATGAATTCTCTATATGCTTGATTGAGAGTTTTTATCCATGGCATTATTGTTTATCGATCATAGATATGAAAATATGCACTCGGTATGCCTTTGAATATATGCACTATGAATACCAAGATTAAAGAAACCATCCTTGGGATATAAAATCAACTCAAGTTAGTATGTACTTAATCTCAAAAGATCTTGTCATTGGTTTACTTAGATTATCTTCTGCAAGGTCAAAGTTTGCTATGCATATTAACTAAGGAAACAAACAAAAACCAATCTCTAAATCTAAAGATGTTGTTTCCAACACTAAGTTTTCAAAAGCTTACATTGGCCTTGTTCTTGGCACTCAAATTGAAATATTTTCTACATTGGCACAAACTCACAAAAAGGGTTCAAATGAAAAAGGTTTGCAAACTATGAAAATAACGAAGTATCATGGCATAGTTTTTGAAAACCAATTTTGTATTAAGTTGTGCATAGAAAATAATATTGAATACAATTGTTTCTGCACCAAGAACACCATAAGTAAAATAGGATTAATAGAATCCTTGAAGAAATGAAAAAGGCAATGTTGTATGATAGTCATCTACTTAATTTTTTTTTTGTTAAAAGCTATCATCATTGCTTGTCATATATATGGTTTCTATTAGGTCTATTTTTGATGAAAACTCTATTTGATCTTCTGAAAAATAGAAAATGAACTATTGCATATCTTTCATATTTTTCAGTCATACATGTTATGCTTGATATGTTCTTATGAAAATAATGCCAAATCTGATAAAGATACTTCTATCTTTGGGTATCATTCATCAAGCAATGCATATAGAATATTCAATGAAAAGATCCTAGTTGTAGAAATATCAAGTCATTTTATGAGACTAATGATCTTTCATCAAGTCACTAAAATCAGATTATATATGTATATGTTAATCTTTTTTCTTACATATAACAATCTAAAACTAAAACACCTTAAGAAGAATGAACAAGATTAGAATTGGTCAAGTTAAACTAAATCATTTTTAAAAGAAAGAGAATTTGAAATCTTGTCGATAAAATCTGAAAACTTGTTAATAATTAGAACCAAATTGAGTTTTCAGAAATGCACTTAATGAAGAAAAATTGGTGACTACTAAAAGATTCAATCAAGAAAAGATGAATTAGATCTTGATAAAATTCTTGCATGATTAGAAGTAAAGATCACCATTATCATTTGCTTACTTCATGAGCTTTATAGTCTGTCAAATGAATGTGTAGAAAACACTCATTACAAATATGATAAAGCAATATGTGATTTGGAACATGCACCAATATACATGACATAAAAGCTTGAGTAACTTTTTGATAGAAAGTAATAGTGATAAATCTATGCATCAAAAAGAAGAATTTGTGATATCTTATTTGCTCAAAGTATACATTGATGATATCACTTTTTGGTTCTACAAACGAGGATTTATATGAAGATTTTACTAAGCTCATGCAAGGTGAGTTTGAAAAATGTATGATGAATGAATTAACATCTTCTCTCAAACTCCAAATTAAGAGAAACAAGAAAGAGGATCTTCATTGACCAAAGTTAGTCCACAAAAAAACTCTTATAGAAGATTGGCATGAAGAAGGTATTCTATGACCTCATCTTGTAGAATTTGAAAAGAATGAGCAAGGTAGATCTATTGTTTTTAAAGCTGTATTGAAGCATGATAGAATACTTATTTTATCATACAGCTAGTAGACCAGATTGTATGCTCATCATGTGCAAGATTTCAATCTAACTCTAATGAATCATAATTTATTGATAACAAATAAATCATAATCTGAATTTTGATAGAAACAACTGTTTAAGATAAGTTGATTAAAACTTAGCTAGCGTGTCTTATTGATAATTATCTTAAGCAAATAAAATCTAAACTAAATTAACTTTGAAAATAAGAAATTGATTTGACCTTGATAAATCTTCCTATTGCCTCACATGCTTGTCCTTGAACCATCTTGGTTAATGAAACTATCTCTTTAGTTCAAGTGATATGTGCTTGCTTATACTTAGGCAATCTCTTGAGTAAAGTGACTCAACATTCAACTAGTGTCATATCGTGTATTGAGTCATCTAGTTAAAGATATGGTAGATGAATGTTTTGTATCTTGAAGAAACTAATGACTTTCTTTCAAGAAAGAAAAGGAGTTTGCAGGATCCTTGAGCAAGAAAATGAGAGATTTCAACTTGAAGGACACCTCCATAAAAGGTACAATAAACATTCACATGCAAACAAGAGAGAGGACTTTCTTCAGCCAAAAGGTTACACATAAGAAATCTAGTAGGTATTTGACTTGAAGAATGCAGAATGATTCGATAATTTTAGGTACCTCTCTCATAAATTAGCTGAGCAAAGTCATTAACTTAAATCTTACTATGGCATGATTAAAGTCTTTAATTATTAATTTCTTGATATCATGTCTATATATGTATTGATTGACTTGTGCTTTTAGAAATTGTTTCATGGTTTGCCCAAACTAAAATATATCTTTACCTATGTCATAACCATGAACTACACAAGTTTATGCTTAAAATTTTGATTTAAAATGACTTGTAAGAAGCTATGAATTCTTGAGCATAATGAAAATGTGTTTGCATGATATACCTCTATATGATACATTTGATTATTTCTTTATTCTGCTCTTTCAAGAAAATTACTTGAGAATAACAAAAAGAAAGAGAGATAAAGAAAAGATAATGGATATTAGTCAAGAGAAGTAAAATCTAAGTAAAGGCAAATACTCCAATCTTAAGAAAAAGCAAAACAAGCGTAATATATTCAGCACATTTGTAAGACTTGTGTGAGCACTCTTTTGGAAGAATAAAATCCGTAATGAATTACACTTAAATAGAGGGAGAGTTTAAAGTAAATATTTTAACCTTTCTATATTGCTCATCATAGGGATGGTGCCAATGGGGAGGCTAGTGGTAGTACCCGGCACTATTTGACCCAACTATTCGGTGTAGGGCATATTAGGGACGGCACAAGAGGGAGGCTAGTGGTAGTACCTCGTCCCCCTTCCAACTCCACCGGATAGGGAGCAAATAGAGTATAGAGCATAAGAAAGTAAAAATGAATGACAAAGTAAATGAAAGTATATAAGAAGAATCAAGTCAAGCTTTAATCACTTGAAAACACATTTCAAGGATGAAATCAGTGCAAAATTATATTTAAATAGGGAGAGTTTATTTGAAAAGAATTGATTTTGATCCTTGACATTCTTTTTCTTATTATTTTAATGCATGACTTAACACATAATATATTTTGCATGTGGCATGATGTCTTGAATTATGAGTTCTCAATATTTTGTAATGCTCCATGCTTGGACAATTTGATTGAATGTTTGGAATACTACATAAAATTTTTGTTTGGTAATATTGAAAAGAAATTCCAGATTTGTCGTACACAATCATCGTCAAAATCTGAAAGTTGAATAAATTTGTAAAAAGGAGAAGAGAAGGATATCTCTATTTAGGCAATGACTTTAGTATATAATGTTCTAACTCATACCAAAACTCAACATAAATACAAATATTCTGAATATGCTCTTGTATGTTTGAAATATGTGTTTTCAATCGTAATGATTTAAGATGAGCTACAATGTGGAAGATACATATCTCAAATTATGACTTTGAAAGCCTTTATTGAAAATCTTTATGAAATTCAGAATCTGATTTTGTATAAAAGCTTAAACTCAATGTGATTTCTAAATAAAATCTTAATGTAAGAAAAACAGAACTAATTTTGATGCCTTGGTTGATTGCTCCGATACGCATCCGAAACATATCATTTCTTATCTTTAACGTGTACCAATATTGGTCCAAATGATGTGTCTTTCGATGATTTTGATTGCAAACAAAAATTTCTAAATATATGACTTTATTTTGATATTAAAAAATTTATTGTGTTTCATGTATACATTGCTGAAAAATTGTGATTAAGAAATTGAGCTCTATAAATATATATACCCCAATGGTAATCTATATGTTTTTCTCTCCTACATTCTTAAAGACTTCCATCAGAATATATATAGAGTGAATGATCTTAAAGCTAGAAATATTTCAGCTCACTCAAACGAGTCTAAAAGAAAGAAAATGTAAATGCTTTTGAAAGAAACTGAGCTTCAAATGAATCATTTTCTGATTAATATTTCTATATATTTTCTCAAAGATTAAGAGAAAGCATAACTTGTTCTTGAAGGATTAGAAAGAGTAATTGCTACAAATTTTGAATAATACTAGATTACTCTACATTCTCGATATCATAGAATTTCAGTTTTATTCACGTTTATCACTAAAATCTAAAATTCAACAATAGAAAAGAATGATTAAAGAAGAATGCATCTTTTGAGGGGGAGCTTTAGATATTCAGTATCTCATACCTTGATTTTTATGGATTGATTTTGATGAACCTCCTTATATTGCAAGACTTGCTTTATTTATATAATAAGTTTATACCTTGAGATGAGTTCTATAAAGGCTGTCTTATCTCAAACATTGAGTCTTATGAAAATAAGCTGAAACTTATAGAAAATATATTTTTTTAGATTGACAATTTTATTGAATATTATCTTCAAATTCTAAACTCTTAAATGGAATGATCAATTGAGGGGGAGAAAGAAAATCTCAGAAGGAGAGATCTTATGGAACTTAATCGCATAAATCTATAACTAAAGGAGAGAGAAAGCATACTAAATGAAAAGTGATCCTAATGCTCTCCAATATGTATCATCTGAAATTTAAATCTAAAAATCCTTATGATACACCTTGAGGCTTGTTATTGGATTAGTATATCTTATGCATCAATCATGAACCAAGTTGCAATTCAAATAGTTGATCTTAAGAGCCTCTAATTTAATGAAAAAGGGGGAGAATGATAAAAAAAATGCATGAATACATATTTTGGTATTTGTGCCCCAATGCTCTTATTATCATAAAAGAACTTTGAAGTCATTAAGAATTAATGATCCAACATGATGATATGTTTTTCAAGTATATAAGTTTTGATCTTATACTCAGAAAATTAATTAAATTGCTCTCATGTTGATAAAATACTTAATATATTGGGCAAAAGATCTTAAATGAACAAGCTCTCATACTTATTATTGAAAAGAGGTTAGATTTCTGTTACGGGGGAACTTAGCCACCATGCCCCACGTGACCGGCACGCGCGCCCAGGAAGACTACGGCTGCCCCTTGATCCAGCAATCCGACCTCGGGTCGGATATCTTCAGCTCCGCAGCCCGACCCTGAGTCGGCTGCCCCTTGATCCAGCAATCCAACCTCGGGTCGGATATCTTCAGCTCCGCAGCCCGACCCCGAGTCGGCTGCCCCTTGATCCAGCAATCCGACCCCGAGTCGGCAATCTCTCGACAACAACAGACTGTTCCTCTGAGGCACGCCGCGGCCCCCTGCTCCACTACTCCCTGCAACGGCCGTATCCGGCGCTGCCCCACGATCCCCTGTAACAGCCGTACAAAGCGGAGCTCCACTATGCCCTGCCATGGCTGTACCCAGCGCTGCCCCACGACGCCCTGTAACGGCCATGTCAGTGGCAGCCCCATCGTGCCACACGATGACGAATCCCCGGAAAAACCCCCCAGCCTGATATATATGAGGCTGGGGGGGAAGGGGGAGGGTAAAAGATATCTTCCAGAGTATCATCTCACCTGCTACCTTCTCCTTCTCCTTCTCCTTCTCCTTCAATCTCCTCTGACTTGATCGTCGGAGGGCCCCCACTACCCCGGTGGTGGTGCGAGGCTTGCTTGCAGGTTTCACGGCGGAGGGCGGAGCGCAACCAAAGCAACTCAAAGGGAACCCCGTTCACACCGCTGTGCCAATCGTTCTCGGTTTGGACCACCAGCAACAGTTGGCGCTAGAGGAAGGGCACGGATCTCAGAGTGATCGTAATGGCACGGCGAGGTGGTCGTGGAGCTTCCAATGCTTCCGGTCGCGGGGCCTCTCGGGCCACTGGCCGGGAGGCCGCTGCATCTCCAACACGCTCTCAGCAACACTCCACCGCCCCACCGCCCATTCAGATGGTCGAAGCCGCCCAGTTCGACCAGCTAACCCAGCAGGTTCGCACCCTCGCGGAGGCGGTGCAGAATCTGCAGGGTGCGATGTCCCGGGCGCCGCAGCGGGCTCAGGAGCCGCTGCTGCTGAGCGTTCGCCTGTCCTCCTCAACCCGCGCTCCTTCCTCTCCCATGGGGAGGAGCGCCGGCGCGAGGAGGATTCTCGAGCACGGTCTATTCTGCCGGAATCTTCCCATCGGAGCTGCGCGGGGTACGAGAGGCGGGCCCGGGCGCGTTCCCAGACCCCCCAGTCCTCGAGGAACCCGCACTCCAGTCGGTCCCCCACTCGCCGCTCCTTGTCTCCCACCCACCGGTCGCGCTCCCTGGACCGGCGGGTGGACGATCTCCACCGACAACTCCAGGTCCTGAAGGGCCATTCCAAAGATCCCTTCGCCGACTTAGAGATCTCCTCCCAGCCGGCACTTGCCTCGAGGATCCTGCGAACTCCGAATCCCCCGGGGTTCAAAATGCCGGCGATCGAG
The DNA here is from genome assembly GCF_009389715.1 of Phoenix dactylifera. Lineage (NCBI taxonomy): Eukaryota > Viridiplantae > Streptophyta > Magnoliopsida > Arecales > Arecaceae > Phoenix > Phoenix dactylifera. Next base: position 10,685 of record NW_024068134.1, read on the forward strand.
CCCTATGACGGGGCGGCAGACCCGCGGGATCACGTCGAGAGTTTCAGGACCCTTATGCTCCTCCACGGAGCATCAGATCCCCTTCTCTGCAAGGCCTTCCCGGCAACCCTCCGTGGCCCGGCGAGGGCGTGGTTCGCCGGGCTGGAGGCTGACTCAATCCGGTCTTTCGACCAGTTCACTCGCCTCTTCATCACTCATTTCACCGTCAGTAGCCGGCGGCGACTGGTCTCCGACTCCCTCTTTGACGTCCGGCAAAACGAGGGAGAAAGCCTGCGGGATTATCTTACCCGCTTCAACAGGGCTACGCTGGAGGTCCGGAACCTGAGTCAGGAGGTAGCTCTTTCAGCCCTGAAGCGTGGCTTCCGGAAGGGCAGGCTCACCTTCTCCCTGGACAAACGCCTGCCGCGGAGCTTCCCAGAGCTGTTGTCTCGGGCGAACCAGTATGCGGACGCCGAGGAGGCGGCCGCCCACCGGAGCAAGGAGGCTGCCGAGATCCCTCCAAAGCTTGGGAAGAAAAGGCGGAAAGAGGCACGCCAGATGAGGAGCCCGACGCCCCAGCATCGGCGTAGAAGCCCGTCGCCGGCGAAGAACCACGGCGCCCCACGCCCTCGTGCTCCGCCCCGACGTTTCAACCAGTACACCCCTCTCCTGACTCCCCGGGCCCAGATCCTTATGGAGATCAAGGGGCGGGAGGACCTCCCGGCCCCGAGACAGATACGAAGGATCCCTGGAAAGAGGCCCTCCCGGGCGTACTGTGAGTACCACCGAGACCACGACCACGACACAGAGGACTGCTTCCAGCTTCGGGACGAGATCGAGGCCCTTATCCGTCGGGGGCGTCTCGGTCGATATGTGAGCGACCGACGTCCCCCCGTAGACCCGCGTCCGGCCGACCCGGCTCCTCCGGAGCCTCGGGAGCAGAATCGACCCGTTGCGGGCGTGATCCACACTATCACTGGGGGCTGCTCTCGGCCCGTGAGGAACGCAGGGGGCTCGACGGAAGCGTCAGGGACGGCCGTCGTAAAGAGGCAGAGGGTCGGCAATGTAATCACCTTTTCTGATGAGGATGTAAAGGGGGTTCAGACTCCCCATGATGACTCCATGGTGATCTCCCTCACTATGGCAAACTATGATGTAAGGCGTGTTCTTGTGGATAGTGGAAGCTCAGCTGATATTTTGTTTTACGAGGCCTTCCAAAAGATGAGCTTGTCCAGACAGTTGTTGCACAAAATGTCCACCCCCCTCGTAGGATTCACCGGTGACGCTGTCCCGGCGGAAGGCGTCGTTGAGCTGCCTGTGACTGCGGGCGTCGCACCCGCAGAAGCCACGGTTCGACTCGGGTTCTTGGTCGTCCGTGTTCCCTCGGCCTACAACGCTATCCTCGGGCGACCCGGGCTGAACGCCCTTCGCGCGGTGGTCTCCACGTACCACTTGCTCATGCGGTTTCCCACGGCGGTCGGGATCGGAGAGGTCCGAGGTGACCAACCGACCGCACGGCAATGTTTTCTAGCAACCCTCGAAGGGAAGAAGCCCGTGGAAGCCCTAAGCATCGAGTCCCTTGATGCCAGAGACGAGGTGGCCTTGCGGCAGGGGGAGCCGGCCGAGGGTGTGGTCGAAGTCCCCCTCGAGGAAGGCCGCCCCGACCGGGCGGTCCGGGTCGGCGCCAATCTCGATCCGGGAGCTCGGGCCCGGTTGGTGGAATTCCTCCGAGCCAATACTGATGTATTTGCCTGGTCGGCGGCCGATGTACCTGGGATCGACCCGGAGGTCATTTCTCACGCCCTCAACGTCGACCCGACCCACCGACCAATGAAGCAGAAGAAGAGACACTGTGCCCCGGATCGGATCCGGGTGGTCGACCAGGAGGTAGACAAGCTCTTGGAGGCAGGATTCATAAGGGAGGTAAGCTACCCCGAGTGGCTGGCAAATGTTGTACTTGTCCGGAAGGCGAGCGGGAAGTGGAGGATGTGCGTCGACTATACCGACCTGAACAAGGCGTGCCCTAAGGATAGCTTTCCGCTTCCGCGAATAGACCAACTGGTCGACGCGACTTCCGGATATCAGCTGCTGTCTTTCATGGACGCCTTCTCCGGTTACAACCAGATAATGATGGCCCCACAGGACGAGGAGAAAACTGCCTTTATAACAGACCGGGGGCCGTACTGCTACAAGGTAATGCCCTTCGGTCTGAAGAATGCTGGCGCCACTTACCAGCGCCTCGTCAACAAAATCTTCAAAGAGCAAATCGGCTGGAACATGGAGGTGTACGTGGACGACATGCTGGTGAAGAGCCGCCATGCAGACCAGCACATCGCGGATTTGGAGGAGACTTTCACCACCTTGCGGAAGTTTCGCATGAAGCTGAACCCAGCGAAGTGCGCCTTCGGCGCTTCGGCCGGGAGGTTCCTCGGTTTCATTGTCAACCAGCGGGGTATCGAAGCCAACCCGGACAAAATCAAGGCCATCCAAGGTATGTCCCCTCCGACCAAAGTAAAGGAGGTTCAGGAGCTCGCTGGAAGGGTCGCCGCGCTTGGACGATTTGTGGCAAAATCGGCCGAACGCTGCCAACCATTCTTCAAGGTGTTAAAACGCCCGAAAGACTTCCTCTGGACGGCCGAATGTCAAGCAGCATTCGACCAGCTCAAGGAATACCTGGCGTCTCCTCCCCTACTGTCCAAGCCGCAAGAAGGGGAGATGCTCTACCTCTATCTGGCGGTCTCCCCAACCGCGGTCAGTGCGGTGCTGGTTCGGGAAGAGGCAAAGCTCCAGAAGCCCGTGTACTACATCAGCCGGGTCCTACGGGATGCCGAGACGCGGTATACGAAGGCTGAGAAGATCGCCTTCGCGCTGCTGACCGCGACCAGGAGACTTCGCCCCTATTTCCAAACCCATTCTATCACCCTCTTAACTGATCAACCACTACGACAGATCCTCAGCAACCCCGGGAATGCGGGACGGCTGGTGAAGTGGGCAATAGAACTCGGTGAGTTCGACATCCGCTACCAGCCTCGACCCGCCATCAAGGCCCAGGTGCTCGCGGATTTCCTCGCTGAGTGCACGGTGCAGGAGGCGGAACCTAGACCGCCGGAAACGCCCAGCCTCGACCTCCCGACCTGGACGCTTCACATCGATGGGTCGTCGAACTCCGAGGGTGGAGGAGCCGGGCTGGTCCTTACCAGTCCTGATGGAGTGATAGCCGAGTATGCCTTGAGATTTGGATTTCCAGTGACCAACAACGAGGCGGAGTACGAGGCCCTAGTCACGGGACTCAAACTCACCAGGGAGCTCGGCATCCGGCGTTTGAAGGTCTTCACCGACTCCCAGCTGGTGGTCGGGCAGGTCCGTGGGGAGTTCGAGGCCCGGAGCCCGACCATGCAGAACTACGTCCGGAAGGTGCAAGCACTCATTTCCGATCTCGGCAGTGTCGACATCCAGCAGGTCCCCAGAAGCGAAAATGCTAGGGCCGACAGGTTGTCCCGCTTGGTGAGCGCAGAGGCGCACAACTTGTCGAGGGCAATCTACCTGGAGACCCTGGAGGCCCCGAGCATCGGCGAGGCTGGAGCGGTGATGGCGATTGATCCGGAGCCATCTTGGATGGACCCGCTCGTCGCCTACCTCGCCGAAGGGATCCTCCCTGAAGACGAAGATCAAGCTCGGCGACTTGTCAAGAAGTCCGCCCACTACGTACTCTATGAAGGGAGGCTGTATCGGACCTCATTTACCGCCCCCCTCTTAAGGTGCCTCCGCCCCTCGGAGGCGGCCTACGTCCTTGGCGAAGTCCACGAGGGCATTTGCGGATCGCACTTGGGGGCTAGGTCCTTGGCGCACAAGATCATGAGGCAAGGCTATTATTGGCCTACCTTGTTGGAGGACTCAAAGGATCATGTACGGAAATGCGACGCCTGCCAGCGCCACGCCAACGTCCAGAGAGTCCCTTCTGTCCCCTTGGCACCAATCACCGCACCCTGGCCCTTCGCACAGTGAGGAATGGATATCCTCGGACCATTCCCCGTCGCTTCAGCCCAGCGAAAATTCTTGATTGTTGCAATCGACTACTTCACCAAGTGGGTGGAGGCAGAGCCGCTGGCCACTATCACGGAGGCGCAAGTCCGGAAGTTCGTGAAGAAAAACATCATTGTCCAATTTGGGGTACCCCGAGTCCTCATCTCGGATAATGGTCGACAGTTCGACAACAAGCATTTCCGTGATTTCTGCGAGGAGTTCGGGATCGAGCATCGGTTCACATCTGTGTCGCATCCCCAAACCAACGGTGAGGCCGAGGTCACAAATCGGACAATCCTCCAAGGAATTAAGGCGCGAATCGGTCGGACGGGGCAAGCTTGGGTCGAAGAACTCGAGAATGTCCTTTGGGCGTATCGGACCACGCATCGGAACCCTACCGGGGAGACACCTTTCAGCCTAACCTATGGCACGGAAGCGGTTGTTCCCGTGGAGCTCGGACTCCCCTCGCCCCGGGTGGCCGCGCACCGACCCGAGGCCAATTCGGAGCAACTCCGAGGGAACCTGGACCTCTTGGAAGAAGCAAGAGAAATGGCGCAGGTTCGGATGGCGATGTATCAGCGGAGGGTGGCCCGATATTATAACTCCAAGGTCCGACCGAAACTTTTCAGAATCGGAGATCTGGTGCTAAGGCGAGCCAAAGCATCTCAACCCGCGGAAGGTGGGAAGCTGGCGCCAAATTGAGAAGGCTCGTATAGGGTTCGCTGGGTAAACCGACCTGGCTCCTACCAGTTGGAGGCCCTAGATGGTCGAGAAATTCCGAGGAGCTGGAATTCCGCTAACCTGCGGGCGTATTACCAGTAGAACGACAAAGCCAGGAAGACAGTTCGAAAAATGTACAATTCTTTTCATTTCAATAATTCCTGGTTACAACGGTGTGTTCGTGTGATTACAAAGAATTCCCAGTAAAACAAGGAAGAGGTGGAGACTCCATAGAGTTGAAGATCCGGGATCCCGAACTCTCCACCCGAAGCAGCTGCAATCCCACCGGGCGTGGGTGCTTCTCCCCGGAGGCGTCATCGACGCCTCACGCAAAGGACGAAGAGCCGGCGCGGACGAAGAAGAAATGGACGAAGGAGGAGTTCACACTGCTCCTAGAGGAACGCCACCCCCAAAGGATATTCCGGCCCTCCCCAAGAGAAGGGGAGGGAAGGAATACAAGGGAGGAGAGCGCGAGGAGGCGCGATCCCGGATGAAGCGTCTGGCGCAGAGCTCAATCGGGAGGCGGGGCTGAAAGGAGGGGGGATGTGATCCCGGATGAAACGCCTAGAGCGGAGTTCCGCCGGGGAGAACCTCCTTGTTGATCCCAGATGAAACGGCTAGTTGGCGGAAGTCGCGAGGGGCGCGCCTCCCGTTCCTCCGGCAGGGGTTTCCCAGCCACACGCCGGAGAGGAGGTCCACGATCCATGGCAACCTGAATAGCTCCGGCTTGGGAGGCTCCACCGCACCTGCACTTATATTTATAGCCAAACTGTGGCCCCCCGGTCGTTCCGATGCGGGTGGCTCCAATAAAGGCGGGCGCACCGAATCCGGAGCCGTTCCAGGTCCCGAGGCGTATCCTCCCACGATCTCCTAAGCGTTGTTCTCCTTAATTGCATTCTTCATGCAGGACACTACGGGCGGTGTGTATCCCACGGCCCACGTATCTCCGCTCGCGCCCAGGCCGCATCCGCCTCGAAGAGCGCGCGTATCGCGGCCGCTTAACTGACACTCCTTGCAAGCAGCAACTGGCGATCCGATTTCCCAGGTAACGCCTCAATTAGCATTTAATACCCTTCTGGTGTTCCCCAGGCGACGCTTGGAGAATAGGAGAAACACGATCGTAGCTGGCCACGGAGAAATCCCGTCGAGCGGCAAGCGACAGGCGCGTGGCCAACGAGCGGAATTCCCCGAGGCTCGGCCCTCGGATGCCAGGCTAACCCGATGATCATCCCGGGAGCAGACTAGCCTGAAGCCCCGACCGGTCGCCTCGGCTTGCGCCAGCCTTGGCCGACCAACGAGCGGAATTTCCCGAGGCTCGACCCTCGGATGCCAGGCTAACCCGATGATCATCCCGGGAGCAGACTAGCCTAAAGCCCCGACCGGTCGCCTCGGCTTGCGCCAGCCTTGGCCGACCAACGAGCGGAATTCCCCGAGGCTCGGCCCTCGGATGCCAGGCTAACCCGATGATCATCCCGGGAGCAGACTAGCCTGAAGCCCCGACCGGTCGCCTCGGCTTGCGCCAGCCTTAGCCGACCAACGAGCGGAATTCCCCGAGGCTCGGTCCTCGGATGCCAGGCTAACCCGATGATCATCCCGGGAGCAGACTAGCCTGAAGCCCCGACCGGTCGCCTCGGCTTGCGCCAGCCTTGGCCGACCAACGAGCGGAATTTCCCGAGGCTCGGCCCTCGGATGCCAGGCTAACCCGATGATCATCCCGGGAGCAGACTAGCCTGAAGCCCCGACCGGTCGCCTCGGCTTGCGCCAGCTTTGGCCGACCAACGAGCGGAATTCCCCGAGGCTCGGCCCTCGGATGCCAGGCTAACCCGATGATCATCCCGAGAGCAGACTAGCCTGAAGCCCCGACCGGTCGCCTTGGCTTGCGCCAGCCTTGGCCGACTAACGAGCGGAATTCCCCGAGGCTCGGTCCTCGGATGCCAGGCTAACCCGATGATCATTCCGGAAGCAGACTAGCCTGAAGCCCCGACCGGTCGCCTCGGCTTGCGCCAGCCTTGGCCGACCAACGAGCGGAATTCCCCGAGGCTCGGTCCTCGGATGCCAGGCTAACCCGATGATCATCCCGGGAGCAGACTAGCCTGAAGCCCCGATCGGTCGCCTCGGCTTGCGCCAGCCTGGGCCGACCAACGAGCGGAATTCCTCGAGGCTCGGCCCTCGGATGCCAGGCTAACCCGATGATCATCCCGGGAGCAGACTAGCCTGAAGCCCCGACCGGTCGCCTCGGCTTGCGCCAGCCTTGGCCGACCAACGAGCGGAATTCTCCGAGGCTCGGTCCTCGGATGCCAGGCTAACCCGATGATCATCCCGGGAGCAGACTAGCCTGAAGCCCCGACCGGTCGCCTCGGCTTGCGCCAGCCTTGGCCGACCAACGAGCGGAATTCCCCGAGGCTCGGCCCTCGGATGCCAGGCTAACCCGATGATCATCCCGGGAGCAGACTAGCCTGAAGCCCCGACCGGTCGCCTCGGCTTGCGCCAGCCTTGGCCGACCAATGAGCGAAATTTCCTGAGGCCTAACCCTCGGATGCCTGGCCTAGCGCCGGAAGAATTTCCTGAGGCCTAACCCTCGGATGCCTGGCCTAGCGCCGGACGAATTTCCTGAGGCCTAACCCTCGGATGCCTGGCCTAGCGCCGGAAGAATTTCCTGAGGCCTAACCCTCGGATGCCTGGCCTAGCGCCGGAAGAATTTCCTGAGGCCTAACCCTCGGATGCCTGGCCTAGCGCCGGAAGAATTTCCTGAGGCCCGGAAGAATTTCCTGAGGCCTAACCCTCGGATGCCTGGCCTAGTGCCGGAGGAACTTCAAGAGTCAGGAGTCGGCGAGACGCTACCAAGAGTTAAAAAGAGGAAGAACGGCTTCGAGAGCGTCAAAGGAGGAGCGAACGAACAGTTCGGCGGCAACGGCAGCGGCACAAGGGAGAAACTTGAAGATGCCTGTGAAGAGAAAGGCGGACGGAGGAGGGCCCCCGGTTAAATAGGCAGAAAGGCGGGTGACGCCTCGGTGACGCCAGAGGACGCCTGGTTGCCGAAAGTTTGTTCACGCCCCAAAGGCGAATCGACGCCATTAAGGAAGGATGTCCGCCGAAATCCGCAGACCGCCAGATCAGCGACAACTGCCATACGCCATAAAGAAGGCGGAAAGCTCGGAGCGCGCGCGCCTTTCCGAGGGATGGCGGCAATCTCGAAGCATCACTTCCTTCACCCGTTCCCCTCCTGGTTCCAGGCTCGGGAGTGGGGGGCTACTGTTACGGGGGAACTTAGCCACCATGCCCCACGTGACCGGCACGCGCGCCCAGGAAGACTACGGCTGCCCCTTGATCCAGCAATCCGACCTCGGGTCGGATATCTTCAGCTCCGCAGCCCGACCTCGAGTCGGCTGCCCCTTGATCCAGCAATCCGACCTCGGGTCGGATATCTTCAGCTCCGCAGCCCGACCCCGAGTCGGCTGCCCCTTGATCCAGCAATCCGACCCCGAGTCGGCAATCTCTCGACAACAACAGACTGTTCCTCTGAGGCACGCCGCGGCCCCCTGCTCCACTACTCCCTGCAACGGCCGTATCCGGCGCTGCCCCACGATCCCCTGTAACAGCCGTACAAAGCGGAGCTCCACTATGCCCTGCCATGGCTGTACCCAGCGCTGCCCCACGACGCCCTGTAACGGCCATGTCAGTGGCAGCCCCATCGTGCCACACGATGACGAATCCCCGGAAAAACCCCCCAGCCTGATATATATGAGGCTGGGGGGGAAGGGGGAGGGTAAGAGATATCTTCCATAGTATCATCTCACCTGCTACCTTCTCCTTCTCCTTCTCCTTCAATCTCCTCTGACTTGATCGTCGGAGGGCCCCCACTACCCCGGTGGTGGTGCGAGGCTTGCTTGCAGGTTTCACGGCGGAGGGCGGAGCGCAACCAAAGCAACTCAAAGGGAACCCCGTTCACACCGCTGTGCCAATCGTTCTCGGTTTGGACCACCAGCAACAATTTCCATTCGTGCTTTCCTTGAATATCATTTGTGGTACTTCTTGAATTAACTTAAGAAAGATTCCATCTACACTTGAGTTGAAAACTATCCTTGGAATCACATTAGATGTGCTCTCATCATAATTTGCTCTGAAATTATCCGAAATGGCTCTGATCTATGCTCATTTATCTTTTTCTAACATTATTGCCTTGAGCATTCTTATCTTTGTGCTTAATGTTTCACTATCTTTTTGATGTTGTCAAAAAGGGGAAGAAATATCTGAGTATATGCTCATAATGCTTTATGTGTTGCATTTACTCCAAGTTTTGTCAAAAAGGAGGAGTAGAACCAATATGGAATGCAAAATGCAAAATTTAAACTCATACTTGAAATTTTAATTAGAATCAACAAAATGAAAAGATAAAATTGAAGAATATTGGCTTTAAGACAATTGTCCTTCTGGAAAAGAAAGGGGGAGTCAAAAGTATTTGGTTTTTAATTATTGTTAGCATCAATATTTCATTAATTTACATCTTAACTTGATTCAAATTCAGTTGATATGTTAAAATTGCTCAAGAGCTACTAAGATCAATACTTATGCATAAGGATAGAACTGAAAGTTGACTATTTTGAATTATGCACACTGTATCTAGCTCTAACCAAAACACAATACTTGTACATCTGATCAAATACTATGTATATGTTTAAATTTCGAATTTTGCATATACTCAGTGTTTTGTCATCATCAAAAAGGGGGAGATTGTTGACCCCCTAATGGATTTTGATGAACACAAAATACTAGAGTATAATTCCCTATGTATTAACAATTTATTTGAGGATTTCAGGTGTTTATCTAAAAATATTGTTAAGAAATGTCTAGGCAAGTTCCCTTATTTTTCAAGGATTTATTGAAGAATTTTTGAGATGAAGAAAACAGATCAGGGACAGCCGAGACGTCTCCGGTTTATCCCAGAGACGTCTCCGGCACGAATAGGAAGAATTGGCACGTTTGGAGACGTCCCCGGCACCTGGCGAGGCGTCTCGCAGGGTCGGAGTCGACTCTCTCAGTAGCGGAGTCGACTCTCTCAGTGGCGGCAGAAAGGCTGATTTCAAGAGATGCGCGCGAGTCGTCTCCGAAGGACGCGGAGTCGTCCCCACGCATAAAAAGCAAACTTTCCGAGACGTCCCCAGAAAGCGCGGAGTCGACTCTCTCAGGAGATTCCAGAGGACTTGTTTTTCGGTGATAAAACTGCGGAGTCGTCCCCATGCAAAAAGCGCAAACATCCTGAGACGTCCCCATAAAGCGCCGAGTCGACCCCAAACAACGTCAAAAGTAAAATCTTACAGCCGAGACGTCTCGCGTTGAAGCGGAGACGTCTCCGGAGCGCCTGGGACGCGACTGACACCTTTTTGCAGGATGTTTTGAATTTCAAATCCCTTTAACTTTATCTCTAACGGCTATATTTGCTTTTTGGGCTATAAAAGGGATCTCTTAAGTGCTTCTCAATAACTTCTCACCAACCCAACACAAGATCATTCAAGAGAGAAGCAAGAGAGAGAGGTTCAAGGGAGTTAGTGCATTCAAGTGAAGAAATCAAGTGCCTTCAAGCTTCCCAACTGATTTCAAGCTCGACTACTCTCTTCCGCTCGGGATTCAAAGCTCACACTCAAGCCAACGCGATCCACATCGGAAGAACCATCATCTCCCACGCTTCCAACGGCTAAAAGGGTTCTTCCGGGTTCTATTGCTTATCATTGTTATATTTGCTTATTTAGAGCTTTTAAATCCTTGTAAAACTTTTTCAATATTGTGCTTGTTCCAGTCAAGGGACTTGGAACAAGGGAAAGGCGTCCCAAGCCTAGGTTAAATTGGGGGTTATAGGGTTCGTTGTTAGCCCGGGGTAAAACAACGAGTTGGATAGTTCACTCGAAAAACTACCGGATTGTAGGGTTCGTTGTTAGCCCGGGGTAAAACAACGAGTTGGGTAGTTCACTCGAAAAACTACCGGATTGTAGGGTTCGTTGTTAGCCCGGGGTAAAACAACGAGTTGGGTAGTTCACTCGAAAAACTACCGGATTGTAGGGTTCGTTGTTAGCCTGGTGTAAAACAACGAGTTGGGTAGTGCACTCGCAAAACTACCGGACTGTAATCTGGAGGATTATAGTGAAATTCCCAAGAGGTCTTGGGGAGTGGATGTAGGTGCTGGGGTGCACTGAACCACTATATGTTTGTTGTGTTTGTGATGCTTTTTGTCATTGTCTAACTTGCTCACTTACTTACTTAGATAAATTGCTTGCTTAACTCTTATCCGCGCATCCTTTAGTTGCAAGCATATTCAATTTACTTAATCAAGTCTCATTCAATAAATCAAATTGTTGCTAAGTTTAAATTCCACTGTGCATCTATACAACTTAGCATAATTAATTGAAAAGTGTTAGAAGTAGCCTAAAAGTTTTAAAAGACCCAATTCACCCCCCCCCCCTCTTGGGTTGTATCTACTGGGCAACATAACTAAGGCCTTATCCTTTATTCAAGCGCTGAAAATGGCACAACTAGTCTGGTGCCTTTTAACATCATCGGAAATGCCAAAAGACTTGTTCAACATTTGAAGCATGTCTTCTAACCGAGCGTTTTCAAACCTGCGACTAAACTCGTCGTTCATAGCAGCTAGCATAATGCAACGGACCGTGGTTCGGTCATTGAGCTACTTCAAGTAAGTGTCTCGGACCGCTCTTCGTGCATTCGGAGCAGGCTGCTCAGGTGCCGGATCTATCAGAACGTACAAAATCCACTCGTGCTTTAGGATAATTTTTAGCTTTGTATGCCTGTTATTAAAATTTGGTCTTGTCAGCTTATCACTATCCAATAGCGATCGGAGTGACAAATTTGTGGTCATTTATGTATAAAAGAAAAAACATGACACTTATTAGTATACGAATTAATTAAACTTAAAGACTTAGACTTTAGTCCAGAGGTTCTTCCACTATTTTATTCGAATTGATAGCCTCTACCTTTAATCCGAAGAATTACCCTAATCTTTTAGCGGACACTAGAATCCACACAGATCGCATATGGGCCCGAGTTTGGCTCGGCCAATCCATGTGCATCTATGGGTAGGTTCTTAACCAATTGTTTTAACCAAATAATTTATAGTGTCAATTCTACCCCAGGTTCCTCTTCAGCAGGCGTGTGGTGCTTCCACAGAAAGTTTTGATCAGGTCCAACCATTAATATGACAGAATTCAGTGTAACCCACTAACAGATGTCTGGGCCCGAGTGTGGCTCGGCCAACCTGATCACCCTATAGAAAGTACAACTGACTCATTATATTATGCATGATAATTCCAATAGCAGATAAGCACCAAGCGTGTGGCGCCTCCAATGATTATCTAACCACTGGACCCATTATCATTCAACTTAATGGGAGGCTTTGAGCTAGTTATCTCCATAACTATTTCATTTTAGAGAACTAATAATTTTAGAGGATTTGATTTGATAGAGAAAAGAAGGAGAGGCTAATCTTGATCCTTCCACTGACTTTTCCAAGTCAAATTAAAAAGAACTAGTTTCAAACCGGCCCATAGGCACCTAAATCAGTCACACTGAATTTTCTTATAGGCATGGGTCAACTCGAATTAAGTGATCTAGTCAAAACATAATTCACCATGTCAGCCAGGTAAGTGAGATCGGTGGAAGAAATTTGCCATTAACTCGTCAAAGACCGAATCAGTGCGAGTAGGTCCCAATTAAAAACCACCGATTGAAGCTGCCAAACTTGTTTTGGACACCGACTTGTTAATCAATTTTGATTTGACCATCCTAATGACTCGGGCTCAACCATTGAGCCTCAATCAAGTTCTATTTGGTCTAATCAAAGACATGGACTTGATCAAGTACAACTATTGTATTTGATTTAGAGTATCCTTGACCTAATCTAATTACAATTTAGTTAGATTTGATCAGCTACTCTAATTAGTCCATCTTTGATTTTAACCCTAGGTCTAACCAAGTTTGTAGGACCTAATTTGAGCTAACCCAAGCCCCAGCATTTATGCAATGTACTTAGAGTTCAATTCTTAATTCTAGGTGTAAGATTTTATCACTTAATTCTCAATTAAGTGTTGGTCAATGAGTCGACTCTTAAGATTCATGAGTCAGCTCATGATCTTGATGAGTCGACCCCTTATGAGAATGAGTCGACTCTTAAGTTTAATGGGTCGACCCTTTAAGAACATGAGCCAACCCTAGTTTCATGAGTCGACTCTTGATCTAAATGAGTCGACCCTTGAAGAACATGAGTCGACCCCTGATATTGCACGAGTCATTTAATCGCATGTTAATTACAAACTTTAGTTCTTAAAATAAATTTTTAGATCTAAGTTTGTCAAATGAACATGCTTAAATCGGATTTCATTCATGTTCATACATCACATATATATATAACATGAATTCTACTTAGACAATGTACATCGCATGTAACTTTTATATTCATATTTTAAAACTTATTTTCAGATCTGAATAAATATGCAAAAAACAGCAAATAAATCAATTATAAATTTTTTTAGATCTCATCTAAACCTATTTATGATCTTTGATTTAATTTACAAAGATTAAAATAATTTTTAATCTCCCTTTCGCGGTTTATCTTCAAGGGATTTGATCACAATGGATCCCCTACACGCCATAGGAGACCCCATTGACTGGGAAGAGAGGGTCATGAAACCCTTCTTTCTCCTATGACCGGACGGCCTGGTGATCCACCCAATCTGATTACTGCTACGTTTTTAATCTTGCTCTTTTTAAAAAGGAAAATTAAATGTAGAATATCCCAAGTATAGGGTGTAGCAAAGTAATATTCTCGGTGAGTCCGAGATCGAATCCACAGGGATTTGACAGTGAATAAAAACTAAAGGCTGAATAATATTCGGATTGACAAAAATATAACTAAGGCATCAGGATTCAGCCTAGCACTTCATCATGCTTTTCTTAAAATCATCTATTATCTCAGTTAGATCTGAGTAAAGACCTAACCGGAAAGTGGAGAGGTAAAAATACCAACTAATCGTTATTAAAATAGATTTAGTTTTATGGGCAGTATTACAGTAATTCTATTTTAAACTACAGGGATTTCTAAGCATCTGTTATACCCGGAGGAAATAACAAATCAAAAAAAATATATAAGTTTAAAATAGTTTCTATAAATCTGCTGCACCATAAATCAAATCAAAAACATTAAAATCCCATTGATGATTAAAGAAAATACATGAAGAAAATGCTAGGCTTTTCCCTAGCCTTAGCTAAAAAAGATTTAGTTATCCATATGAGATGCAAGCATTTTTATAAAAGGGATTAGCATAGAATAAATAAAATAAAGAATAAATCCCTTTTTTTTTCTTTTTTTTTTCTTTGGTTGAGAAAACAGAGTGCTCTGTTTTCTCTTCTCTCTCGTGTCTCCTCCTTTGTCACGGCTGCTCCCGGTTCTCCTCCCTCACCTCTCCTCCTCTCTCACTCGGTTGAGAAGACGGATCGAAAGAGGAGATGAGAGTTTTGCTTCACTGGTTCCTTTAGCCTCTTCCTCCTCCGTCGCGGCTGCTGGCTTCCTCCTCTTCCGTCGGCTGTGTAGGAATGAATCCAATTTCCTCCTCCCGAATGGCCTCCCCCTCTTATAGCATGTTGAAGGCGCGGCTGGTGAGACGTGTGGTGGTTTGGGAGTTGATCCGGTTGCTTGAGATGCGGGATGAAGTTGAATCGCTTGAGACTCTTCAGCTGGGAACGTTGCAGAAGTTTGAGAACGGATGAGACACGGGGTGGAATGATCCGGTTGGAGGATGAATGCTGGGGACGTTGCAGAAGTTTGGGAGTTGCGCACATCGTCACAAATGCAGGGAAACTCCTCACGGATGCATGCTCTGTTTGTGGGAATGTGCTTCACAAATGCTCTTTTCGACAGACTCAATCACGGCATACTACTTGAAGCATTGCGCCAATGTTGGAAAGTTGAGAAGACTCCTCTGATGGCTGGAAATCATTTGCTGTAAAGAAAGTGGAGGACTCGGCTTGGAATGTTGGGTTTGTTCCTAAACAGAAGAGATGGGATGTTGATCCTGTTGCATGTTCTGAGAGGTCACGGACAGTTGAGAAGTTGGAAAATTTCAAAGCCCCCATGCTGTGGACGTTTGGAAAATTTGTTGAGCTTGGGCTGCCAGGCATTGGGCTCAAATCCAGAGTTACTGGGTCTCTTGGATTAATTTCACTCAAACACAAATAAAACATTAATTAATTAATTTTATTAATAAAAATTAGCTATAATACTAATTTAAGATGGTATAAAAATTTTACTTTTGTACTCTCATCACACCCCCCAACTAGCTTATTGCTAGTCTCTAGCAATTTAGTGTGAAAATGATAAAATGAGGGTGCAAAAGTATTGTTTAATTTATTAATATATATCAATATACATGAATTAAAATAAATACTCACTTTCGTAGAGCATTACGATTGCACTTAGCACGTGCAACAAGCCGTTAAACCCCTAGGTTACCCTAGTGGACGAGTGTTGTCTCGTGAGGGTTTGCAGTGATGTTACCCACAAACATCGTTTTTAAGTTAGAAGATACTTTAAAACATAGCAACCCTTAAGGCAAATGTAAATGTGACGTCTCAGAATATCTATGCCTCCACCACAATTGGGTACCCCTTGAGTTCTAGGTGCACTACTCAAATTCACAAGTGTTAACTATCATTTGTTAGCTCCCGACTCACTAAATTTTTCGAATATCACATGTTATTTATCCAGAATGGTTCGCATATAAAAATGAAGCTATCAATCCCAACTAGACATCCCAGGTACACAGAGTTCTAAAACAATGGAGTCAAACCAGTCATCCACATGTCACTTGGTTTAAGTTTAACTAACTCACTCATGTTTAAAATATATATATATATATATATATATATATATATATATATATATATTTTCACAGTGATTACAACAGTCCAACTCCATTAGGCTCTAGTAAGGTCCATGTAACGAGCTTTGGGTCAATGACTCTTGATCCAGTTGGCTCAAGGCATTAGGTGAAATATCCCTCGGACTTAATTACTCGAACCAGACTACACCACGAGGCCAGACTAGTCACTTATTTCAGTCATTTTCACCTTTTTACGCGAACACTCGCTGCTTTGTAGGCAAGAGGCCCGGTTACTAGTGAAGACAAACTGTATTATTTCTCTCTTTTTTTTAATATACATATGTAACGTGACTGTATTGTGACTATAGGTCAACTAAGGTCAGAACATAAGGCACCCAGGTGATCTAGCCGGGAATTTCAAACTCTATCTTTATGTGAAAACCAAATAATGAACTTTAGGCCAAGGACCCTCGTACTTCTCTTGCAAATAAGGTCAACAAACAAATAGGTAACACAAGTGAACTCCTGAGGCCTTCCTATTGTCATTGAATACTTATGTAGGGATCTAATAATAGGTCTCTAATAAGTCATAATGTGCTCCTTGCCTTAATAGCTACACATGTTTAATTCTTTGAAAAAAAAAATTAAAGTGGTAATTAAATGCAACAAAATATATGTTTGTTATTATTATCACTATTATTATTATTATATATATATTTATTTTATATATATATATTTTATTTTTTTATTATTTTTTTATTTATTTATTTATTATTATTTTATTATTATTTTATTTTTATTATTATTACTATTATTTTTTTTTGAAAGATATGACAATTGGTATGATATATAGAAAAATACAGTAATCTCTCCCCCCCAACTTAATTTCAACATTGTCCCCAATGTTGCAACATGAATGCATAAAATATGGCATTAATGATTGTATGAAGGATAATAAGGCTGAAGGTGAGAATTTACCTGATAGAATGACTGCATACTGTTGTTGCTCTTCAATTGTCATTATAACAGAAAATTAAAGAAAGACAAATTATGATACAAATAGAGGATCTCTGGCAGATATAAAGATCAATCCTGATAAACAGGATCTCCCAGATTGGTCGATTCAACCTCTAGGGTAAAGTTGTCTAAAAATAACTTCAAATGTTGGCCATTTACTTTAAAAATATTACCGGTGTTTGGATTCTCTATCTCAACAGTTCCATACGGATAAACAGTTTTAACTATAAACGGGCCGGTCCACCTAAATCTCAATTTTTCTGAAAATAAATAAAGTCTTGAATTATACAATAGAACTTTCTGGAAAGGCTCAAATGTTTTCCTTATAATATTTCTATCATGAAAGACTTTCATTTTGTTCTTATAAATTTGAGCATTCTCATATGCTTCATTCTTGATTTCTTCCAGTTCATTAAGTTGAAGTTTGCGTAGTGAACTAGCCTTATCCATATCAAAATTAAATCTTTTAATAGCCCAGTAGGCGCTATGCTCCAATTCCACAGGCAAGTGACACGGTTTGACAAAAATAAGACGGTACGGAGACATACCAATCGAACTTTTAAAAGCAGTACGATAAGCCCAGAGTGCATCAGTTAAACGCAAAGACCAGTCTTTGCGATTTGGGTGAACCGTTTTTTCCAGAATATTCTTAATTGATCGATTGGATACTTCAACTTGTCCACTTGTTTGTGGATGATAAGGGGTGGCAACTTTATGGGTGATCCCATATTTTCGCATTAAAGCCTCAAAAGGCTTATTACAGAAGTGTGAACCCCCATCACTGATGATGGCTCGAGGCGTTCCAAATCTGGAAAGAATGTTTTCTTTTAAAAATTTTAAAACAGTTTTGTGGTCATTATGTTTGCAAGGAATTGCCTCAATCCATTTGGAGACATAATCTACAGCTACTAAGATGTACAAATTTCCGAATGAAGGAGGAAATGGACCCATAAAATCTATTCCCCAACAGTCAAATATTTCGATAATTAAAATTGGATTGAGGGGCATCATATTCCTACGAGTTATCCCACCTAACTTTTGACAACGCTCGCAAGCTTTGCAAAAGTTATGGGAATCTTTGAACAAGGTGGGCCAATAGAAACCGCACTGTAAAATTTTTGCAGCCGTTTTCTTAGCAGAGAAATGACCACCGCAAGCTTCAGAATGACAAAAGAAAATGACACTAATAAATTCGTCATTAGGTACACATCTCCTAATAATTTGGTCTGGGCAGTATTTGAAAAGATAAGGATCATCCCAGAAGAAATTTTTTATTTCGGTCAGAAATTTTCTTTTGTCCTGTTTATTCCAATGAATCGGGAGTTCACCCGTGACAAGAAAATTTGCAATGTCTGCAAACCAGGGTGACGACGTGATCTCAAAGAGTTGCTCATCAGGGAAAGTGTCTCTTATGGGTGAATTGTCTATAGAATCTGGAAGAGTGAGACGGGACAAGTGATCAGCTACTACATTCTCTACCCCCTTTTTATCTCTTATTTCTAGAAAAAATTCTTGGAGCAGAAAGATCCACCTAAGCAAACGCGCCTTAGCATCCTTTTTTGAAAGAAGGTACTTAAGGGCAGCGTGGTCAGTGTAGATAATGATTTTGGATCCAATCAAGTAAGACCTAAATTTGTCTAGTGCAAATACTACGGCGAGTAGTTCTTTTTCCGTAGTGGTGTAATTCATTTGTGCACTATTTAAAGTCTTACTTGCATAGTAGATAACATAAGGTTTCCTTTCCTTTCTTTGCCCTAGAACTACCCCAACTGCATATTCACTAGCATCACACATAATTTCAAATGGAAGCGACCAGTCTGGTGGTTGCATGATGGGAGCAGAGGTCAGCAAGCTTTTAAGTTTATCAAAAGCTCTTTGACATTCTTCAGACCACACAAATTGGGTTTCCTTTTGAAGGAGATTACATAAGGGTTTAGATATTGAGCTAAAATCTTTAATGAATCTCCTATAAAATCCTGCATGACCCAAAAATGAGCGTATATCTTTGATAGTTTTTGGGTTTGGTAAATTAGCAATTAAGTCAATTTTAGCCTTGTCTACTTCAATTCCTTCAGATGAAATGACATGCCCGAGAACAATTCCCCTAGTTACCATGAAATGGCACTTTTTCCAGTTTAAGATTAGATTCTTCTCCTCACACCGAATTAAGACTAGCCTTAAATGGTCCACACAGTTTTCAAAAGAGGAGCCAAAAACCGAAAAATCATCCATGAAGACTTCCAAAAAGCGCTCAACCATGTCAGAGAAAATACTGAGCATGCATCTTTGGAAGGTTGCAGGAGCATTACATAATCCAAAAGGCATTCTCTTGTAAGCAAATGTGCCAAAAGGACATGTAAAAGTGGTCTTTTCCTGATCTTCAGGATCAATTGCAATTTGGTTGTAACCTGAATAGCCATCTAGGAAGCAATAAAATTTATGACCTGCCAACCTTTCTAAGATTTGATCAATAAAAGGTAGAGGAAAGTGATCCTTCCTTGTGACAGAATTAAGTTTTCTATAGTCAATGCATACACGCCAACTAGTGGGGACCCTAGTTGGAACTAATTCATTGTTGGCATTTTTGACTACAGTAACACCAGATTTTTTCGGGACCACTTGGGTTGGACTTACCCATTTACTATCTGAAATTGGGTAAATCATACCCGCATCCAGAAGTTTCAGAACTTCTGCCCTAACCACATCCTTCATGTTTGGGTTTAATCGACGTTGAGGTTGACGAGAAGGTTTGGCATCAGCTTCTAAGTGGATTCTATGAGTGCAAATTGAGGGACTAATTCCCTTGATATCAGCAATTGTCCACCCTATTGCTTCCTTATGCTCTTTGAGAATTTCTAATAATTTTAGTTCTTGACTTTGTTCGAGTTGGGATGATATGATCACAGGAAAAGTCTCTTCTTGACCAAGGTATGCGTACTTGAGCTCAGATGGCAAAGGCTTTAGCTCAAGTTTAGGTGCTTGAACACTAGATGGTAGAGGACTATTGTTGCGTGTGGGCAATTCTTCAAAACGAGATTTCCACCTATCTGTATCCAACAAAGGAGCTGAATCTAATATAGCACTGATTTCTCTAAAGTTTTGGTTGATATCTGTATTTTCGAAATGAGTTAGGCATGTTTCTAAAGGATCAGAAGAAAGAGATGGGACAAGAGCATCTTCTACAATGGAGTCGATCAGATTAACTCCATGAATTTCATCATTTTTGTTGTCATTATCGGGTTGTTTACAAATGTTAAATATATTAAAATCTATAGTCATATTTCCGAATGACATTTTCATTATTCCATTTCGACAGTTGATCAAAGCATTGGAAGTAGCTAGAAATGGGAGGCCTAGAATGACAGGTATTGGAGTGGTACAGTTCATGACAGGCTGGGTATCTAATACTATGAAGTTGACTGGAAAGTAGAATTTATCAATTTGAACAAGTACATCCTCGACTACTCCTCTTGGTATCTTTATAGATCGATCGGCAAGTTGGAGAGTAACCTTGGTGGGTTTTAATTCACCAAGTCCTAACTGTTCATAAACTGAATAGGGCAGTAAGTTAACACTTGCACCTAAATCAAGAAGGGCTCGTTGTATCCTGAAGTTTCCTATGATGCAAGATATGGTAGGACAACCAGGATCTTTATATTTAGGTGGGGTGTTGTGTTTGAGAATAGTACTCACCTATTCAGTTAGAAAAGCTTTCTTTTGTACGTAAAGCTTTCGCTTTATAGTACAAAGATCTTTTAAAAATTTGGCATAAGATGGGATCTGCTTAATGGCATCTAATAAAAGAATATTAATCTTTACTTGTTTAAAGATTTCCAGAATTTCTTGGTCAGGTCTTCCCTTTTTAGCTACAAGCAAGCGCTGAGGAAATGGAGCAACTATCTTGTGATGCAGTATTGGATCATCTTGTTCATTATCATCTTCATCCTTCTTTTCAATAGATTTTTTAGGTTTGTCATCTTTTGTCGGAATTTCTTTGTTAATTATTTTCCCGCTACAAAGGGTTGTGACAGACTTAACTTGCTCGAATTTAGGTTGGGATGAACTTGCTTCATAGACCTCATGTTGACCCTTTGGGTTAGATTGAGATTGGGCTGGAAATGTCCCTTTTTCCCTAACATTGAGTTGAGCCTCAATTCTACCTATAGAATTTTTAAGTTCTTGGAGTGATTGCATTGTATTTTGATTTATTTGAGTCTGCCCTTGCATGAAGGTTTGCAAAGTATCTTCAAGGGATTTCCTATGTGGTGGCACATAAGGAGTAGGAACAGAATTTCCTTGAGATTCATTGGCAGTGGGTCCATGTCTCCAGCTAAAGTTAGGATGGTTTCGCCAATTAGGATTATATGTTTCTGGAAATGGTCTTTTATAAGTATTGGTGAAATTTGCTTGATCATGCAACACTTCTTGAAAAGCAGGGATTGTAGGACAATCCTTGGTCACATGTGCATTACTCTCGCAAATTCCACATATACTTTCAACAATAGTTTGTGCTTTTCCTATATTGGCTTTGCTTAATTCCATGGCTTCAACCTTCCTGGTCAGATTAGCAATTTTTACATTGACATCATTATCATCTTTAATAAGATATATTCCTCCTTTTGCATTAGGTGCTATTTTAGATTTTTCATTTTTATCTGTTGTATCCCAAGCTTGTGCATTTTCTGCTAAAAGATCAAAATAATCCCAGGCTTCATTTGGTTCCTTACTCATGAATTCACCATTACACATCATTTCTACAAATTGTCTCATATTGGAGGACAAACCATCATAAAAGAAACTAATGACCCTCCAAATTTCATATCCATGATGTGGGCAAGCAAGCAAAAGGTCCTTAAATCTTTTCCAACACTGAAAAAATGTTTCTCCATCTTTTTGTGCGAAGTTCATGATATTTCTTCTAAGTGTGTTTGTTTTATGTGTTGGAAAGAATTTTTTTAAAAATTCTCGTGTCATTTCTTGCCAGGTAGCTATGGTCCTAGGCCTTAAGGAGTGTAACCATGACTTAGCTTTTTCCTTTGAAGAAAAAGGAAATAACTTAAGCTTAACTACCTCTTCAGTGACATCATTGAAA
This sequence comes from Phoenix dactylifera, assembly GCF_009389715.1. NCBI lineage: Eukaryota > Viridiplantae > Streptophyta > Magnoliopsida > Arecales > Arecaceae > Phoenix > Phoenix dactylifera. The sequence continues at coordinate 32,399 of NW_024068134.1, forward strand.
TGAAGTGTTGAACACACTTCATCAAATTCTTTCAGATGCAAATAGGGACTTTCAGAATCAAGTCCGTGAAACTTTAGGAGTAATTGAATTATTCCTGGTTTCATGTCAAAAGCTCCCGCAGCAGTAGGAATAACCATACAGGATGGGGTACTGGTCCTAGTGGGTTGTAGATAATTACGAAGCGTTCTAATAGGTAAGTCATCTTGAAATTCATTATCTCCCTGATTACTACCATTATCTTCCATTTGATTATTTGAATTTTGAACAATTAAATTTTTATCTCTTGACTCAACTCGAAATAATCTATTCGTTTTATCTCTCTCCCACAACAGCATAAACTGAAATTTTTTATTTATTTATTTATTTATTTTATGTATATATATATATATTTGTTGGTACAAGTACCACCTAAAGAGATCTAAACAAACACCTTAACAAAAATTTAATTAAAATTAAACATCCCCCAATAATTTCTAATGTTTTCCTAAAAATTCTAGACAACTCCTAACTAGTTTGAAGAGGACACCTAAGCCTCCAATTCGGTCTAGTAACCTTAGTCGACCAGGTAAGCTCCCAGGTAAGTGGAGGGGTCACAATGCGTGTAGCAAAGGTCCCACTTAAAACCCACTTTCCTCGAACAGAAACTGTCTCCCTTCAATCACTTAGAGGGACAAAGCTTGCCTAGACATCAACCGGGCCACAGAGCGAAATTGGTGCAACTTTCAGTGGTCTTCGTCCTATTGAGCTCGAATATCCTTAGGGGCCAACGTCTAGTTGATTTTAATTAGGCTTAGGATATTTATGCACTTGGATGATTTTTGGGCTAAGGACGATTGATGAATTTCCGACCTTATCTTTTTAATGGGTTCAACCCTTAGATTATTTTATGCAAATGCTTTATACTATATGCAACAATCAAGAAGATTTTTAACATTTTATGTCATGACATTAAATTGCATTTAAATAGTTGATCAAGCAAACTAGCTAAATTTTTTTTTTCTTTTTATTTTTTTATTTTTTTATTTTTTATTATTAAAATTTTTTTAAACAAGTGTAAAATTTTAATCTAGGAAAAATAGGACTAGTATGAACAAAACAGGAAAATTAATTTAAATACTCACAGCCAGAGTTCGTTCACTCTCGGGAATCCAAAAATATGATCTTGATCTTCCTCGTTACTGGTCCCGCTTTTTGTCGTCCTTGAATCTGTAAAGATTTGAAATTTCAGCCGTGTTAAAAATAAAGAAAAATTGAAGAACTAGAAATTAAAAATTGAAATTTGCAGCCTTGTTCTCGTTCGCACGTTGCAAATCCCCGGCAACGGCGCCAAAAAATTGCTACGTTTTTAATCTTGCTCTTTTTAAAAAGGGAAATTAAATGTAGAATACCCCAAGTATAGGGTGTAGCAAAGTAATATTCTCGGTGAGTCCGAGATCGAATCCACAGGGATTTGACAGTGAACAAAAACTAAAGGCTGAATAATATTCGAATTGACAAAAATATAACTAAGGCATCAGGATTCAGCCTAGCACTTCATCATGCTTTTCTTAAAATCATCTATTATCTCAGTTAGATCTGAGTAAAGACCTAACCGGAAAGTGGAGAGGTAAAAATACCAATTAATCGTTATTAAAATAGATTTAGTTTTATGGGCAGTATTACAGTAATTCTATTTTAAACTACAGGGATTTCTAAGCATCTGTTATACCCGGAGGAAATAACAAATCAAAAAAAATATATAAGTTTAAAATAGTTTCTATAAATCTGCTGCACCATAAATCAAATCAAAAACATTAAAATCCCATTGATGATTAAAGAAAATACATGAAGAAAATGCTAGGCTTTTTCCTAGCCTTAGCTAAAAAAGATTTAGTTATCCATATGAGATGCAAGCATTTTTATAAAAGGGATTAGCATAGAATAAATAAAATAAAGAATAAATCCCTTTTTTTTCTTTTTTTCTTTCTTTGATTGAGAAAACAGAGTGCTCTGTTTTCTCTTCTCTCTCGCGTCTCCTCCTTTGTCACGGCTGCTCCCGGTTCTCCTCCCTCACCTCTCCTCCTCTCTCACCCGGTTGAGAAGACGGATCGAAAGAGGAGATGAGAGTTTTGCTTCGCTGGTTCCTTTAGCCTCTTCCTCCTCCGTCGCGGCTGCTGGCTTCCTCCTCTTCCGTCGGCTGTGTAGGAATGAATCCAATTTCCTCCTCTTGAATGGCCTCCCCCTCTTATAGCATGTTGAAGGCGCGACTGGTGAGACGTGCGGTGGTTTGGGAGTTGATCCGGTTGCTTGAGATGCGGGATGAAGTTGAATCGCTTGAGACTCTTCAGCTGGGAATGTTGCAGAAGTTTGAGAACGGATGAGACACGGGGTGGAATGATCCGGTTGGAAGATGAATGCTGGGGACGTTGCAGAAGTTTGGGAGTTGCGCACATCGCCACAAATGCAGGGAAACTCCTCACGGATGCATGCTCTGTTTGTGGGAATGTGCTTCACGGGTAGATGAGAAGCTGGGAAGAGAAACTGGGAAGACATTTATGTTGGGAAGTTGAGAAGACTCCTCTGATGGCTGGAATTCATTTGCTGTAAAGAAAGTGGAGGACTCGGCTTGGAATGTTGGGTTTGTTCCCAAACAGAAGAGATGGGATGTTGATCCTGTTGCATGTTTTGAGAGGTCACGAACAGTTGAGAAGTTGGAAAATTTCAAAGCCCCCATGTTGTGGACGTTTGGAAAATTTGTTGAGCTTGGGCTGCCAGGCATTGGGCTCAAATCTAGAGTTACTGGGTCTCTTGGATTAATTTCACTCAAACACAAATAAAACGTTAATTAATTAATTTTATTAATAAAAATTAGCTATAATACTAATTTAAGATGGTATAAAAATTTTACTTTTGTACTCTCATCAATTACTTGGCTACGAGGATTAGAAATCATGTTTTAAATATAAATATTTAAACATTACATGAACCTGGCTCTGATACCATTGAAAGGAACCCTTTGCTAGGTAGCATGCATGATTTTAAAATTTTCTAGAAATCAGCAGAAGCAATTAAAAATTAAACTCTTTAATTTTTTTGCATGCTTAAGATCTAATCTCTACCATAAAAATAAATACCAGGATTTAAATATTTATGTAAGACATGAAACTATGATTGTATGTCTAACTTATAATTTTGAAATTTCAGCAACCCTGAAATTTCAGCAACCATGTTAAGATCTAATATTAACATCTAATGAGATCAAATCTCATACCTGATTTGCTGGAAGCCTTTGATGATTTCTTGATCACGCTCTGTAGTCGCACACACATCCGACCTCTATGAATCGTCCACTCGAAGCTTCAAGAAGATCGCCGACTGCGGGAGTGCTAGCTCGCGCAGAAATGCTGCAATGGCTGAACTTTTCTTCCTCGTGGCAATCAACCTTTTGATTGCTCGCTGAAGAAAAAGAAGATGATGGAGGAGGAGAAGAAGGAGAATAGATGGTGGCTAGTTTCAGAATTTTTCAGAACATATGAAGCCCTAGGCATGGAGGCACTTTTGTAGGCCAAGGAGTCTAACTCCTTGCCTAGTTTGACCCTCATGCCACACCCCTCTATTTGCCAACTTATTTGGCTGATTAAATCTCCAAAAATTCTGGTGAATACGGTAGCTAAGAGGAGATTTATCCCTCTTAATTGTGCACCATGAATCCCTACATTTTAGGGATTCATGTGCCACCAATCCTAGTGCCACACTCCTTTTGATTCATGCGCCATGATCTCCTACAAATTAGGGATTTTTATCCATTGGTTTTGGGAAGTTTATGGCGCCATCTTTTCTAGAAAATATGGGCATGCCTCCTCTGATTTTCCATGCCAACTCTTGGCTAAAAATAAATAGGGAGGCACCATGAATCTAGGAGATAAGATGAGGTGTCTATCTTCTCCAAGAAAGAAAGCTAGACTCCTAAAATTTAAGGATTCTTCTTCTCATCTAATTCTGAATTTTTAGACTCATAATCCTTATCAAATAAAAACTTCTAATTAACTTGGGTCAAGCCCAATCCAATTAGGTCAAGTCCCATCAATTAGGTCAAATCCTCATGTAGCCCGAATTGAATCTTATTCAATTTGGCTTAACCAAAGGCCAATCATTCAATCAAATTGAGTTCATTAGCAATTTAATTACTAATTAATCCTTCAATAATTTAATAATTATTTTACTGTAACATTTTTTTTGGATAAAGGGAAGTGTGTATATATCCAAATTGAAGAAATGACGTATAAATGCACAGGGGCATACCCCAGAAATCAAAGGCTAGGAGGGCATACCCCTCTAGCCACAACAACTAACTACAAAGCTTGTAAGAACAAAATGATGAGAGTGTCAAAAGATATCATCAGAGAATCCCCACAAACTGTGAAGCCATCTATTAGCAACCTTTGCTTTGGGTAATTTGTCAATCGAATTGACCAATGTACTCCTGGACGATTCTTAATCGTCTGTCAGCCATTTGATCAACCTAGAAACTTCTATGCGTGTGACCTCATAGGTTCGAACCTAAGCCGATAGCATAAGAACAACTTTCTGTACTAATCGAAATAACCATCTTGCAATGGTATCCGATGTTCGGATAGGCCAAATAATTGCTAAGCAACATTCCAAAACTCTTGGACTATGGTTACCATATAATTTATCCCTATGACACCGAATACCTATGAAGACTTTAGAGTTCAGTGTCAACTCTTTAATCAGTTCATCCAAAATGTTTTTCAACTTTACAAATTCTGTGACTCCTCACAAGGATTATCCTGGCCAAGGTTTTGCTAAATTGAACACAAGAGCATTATCTCCTATGACCAGAAGGGGTCAATCCCTTCTTGACTCATACATCGACTTCGCAAGTACTTGACTGTACCTAGAACACTTTCATCACTAAATTAGAAATTCAGATAGTCCGGTATCAAAGTACAGTGAGTTGCTTGCTAGTCACCGTGGCGTTCTCAGATCGGAGGGATACTTATATCCATATCCACTCGGAACATCTCCTGATAGCAGAGTAATCCGGATCAGATCACGTTCAATAAAATGTACTCCTACACTTCACCTGTGTGGCATACTAGTGTCTCTACACTCCTTGGTTAAGAGGACGACCAACAAATATGTCACACAATGACCTACACTTAATAATGTCATTGTCCTAGTAATAACATATCATTTGGTCATGAACATGTTTAAGGACTTGTAGATAAATTCTCCTTTTGTCATTTATAAGGGTCCTAAAGACTTTATCACATTACATGAGTTCATGAAGATGTATAAAATATGGGATGAAAAAATGCCAAATGACTTTTATTATATATTAATTCATATACATCTCAATCATCAATAGGCTGACGATTGACCTTTAGGACACATTTTCCAATACCCTTCCTGCTGGGGGGGTAGTGTTGGGGGCGGATGGGGGACCCGAGACTTTAGTCGCACATTTGAAGAGTAGCGGAAAGGATTGTGCCTTATAAGGAGGAGGCCACCCCTTTCCTTCTAGAGGGCCCTTTTAAGAAGGACAAAGCCGTGAAGAAAATATTGCCCATCAAGAGTTGCGCACGATGTAAAGCACGTGCATACTTACCCAAAGCGAACAAAGCCGTGAGGAAAATATTGCCCATCAAGAGCGGTGCATGATGTAAAGCACGTGCGTACATTCCCAAAGCGGACAACACCTCTGGTCGGAATGCAGTCACTTTTTCGCTCTAACAGATCCCATCTAAATGCAACCCTATTTCAAAATGAACCTACTGCAGCGAATCCGCACCACAAGGATCCAAATAGCTAGGGCCCAAGTTTATGTGCTTGTCAAACTACAGTGGCCTCACAGTGGATAACTGAGGCATCGCAGGTCAAAGAACCCGTCATACAACTGTAGCATAAGTAGTCACTGACAAGTGGATAGATATCCATATGATTACTTTATTTGGTCACGCTCAGTACTTTGTTCTCCAACAAGTACTTGCACAATTACTTTCAGTGTCTCTATACTGTGGACTTGAGACTCATCCATCTGACTAAGTGATCTGTACACTAATCTCAGCGGATCGATCACCGCCCTCATGATGGAACCATCGATCAGAAGCATTTAGAAATTAATTCCTAATGACACATGCCTCAAATTCTCAACTCCTTGAGAATATGTGTCATCATTTTATTAATTTCTTGGATAATTTATGGACACATACAAACATGAATGAATAATAAATTGCCCAATCTTATTTATTAATAAGAGTCAAATTACAAATTTATGCCCCAGATTATAAATATGCGTTAGCCACATTAGCTTTTAAGGCATACTTCTAACAATGTTCCCTAGCACACTTGGAAGGGAATGAAGAAGTAGAGCCAACAAGATTATTTGGCACACCTACTGGGCATTACATTCTCTAGTGAGACCTTGTAGTCATCATTACATTCTTTGGTGGGACCTTGCATTGTCATCATCATACTAGTTCTAGTGGGATAACTATGTGGTCGGCATTAAAGAACTAAGGAGACATTGGATGCTTACCGGATGTTGTCTCCTCTATAAGTTGATCTTCTTCAGAATATGCAAGTGCAATTTCAGTTTTGTTAGTAGGAACACATGTGCAGCCTATTGGAAATGACCTCTTACCAAACAAGAGCCATATTAAAGCCCTTAAAGAAGTGGAATAGGAGGACTTGGAATATTTATAGCAAAGCAAGTAGAGAAACTTGGTTTTGCTGCTAAGAACCAGGTTCCCTAGTGATGAGAGCACAAAAGTGCGATCTAAGTACCAATTAACATAGCCTAATGCTAGCAAAATAATGATAAATAATAGGTGTTAACATTTGCATGATTAAATATTTTATCTTTAGCACTTATTATAATTTTTATCATTATTTTATATAAATTCATTTAAAAAGAATGCATCTTTCCAGCTGCAGAACAGAGTCCATGACTCTTCTTCCACGCACCCGAGCAACTTTCCATATTCCGCGATGTATCCCAAGCTTCCAACCATTTGCAGTCAATTGACTTTGTGTTTCCAAATCAACATCATCCCAAGCGCCAGCATTAGCTTTTTCCATCTTCACTGTCCCAGGTTCCACTTCTGCATTGTCCCACGAACAGAGCTCCCCAGCCATCCACGTGCAACCCATTATCCCGTGAGCATCTCCGCATGCGAGCCAGCATCTGCGCGCGATTCTCCCGCACCCAAAGCGCTGCGATCTTCAATTTCCGCTTGCAAACCTCCCAGCATCCGTGCCCCATTCTCGCGATCGTCCCAGGATCGGCATCCCATGCTTCCGGACCCGTATCAGATCCCCCAGCATCCACGATCTTCCGGAGTCTTAGATCCACGTCGTCCGCACCCGTGATCGCTCCAGTATTCGTCCACTCCGCGTTCTCATCCTCCCCGCATCCATGAGCCAGCTTCCATGGCGATTCTCCCGCATCCAATTCCCTGCAATCTTCCATTTCCGCGTCTGCCTCTTTCCCCGTTTCAAAGCTTCCGTGATCAACGTCAGCGAGCAATCTTCCGGATTTCCAGCATCCCGTGAAGCATCGCAGCACCCGCGATCAGCCCCAGTCATCCCGTTCGTCCGCTCATCCCAACACCATCCGCCCGTCGTCCTCAGCCGAGATCAGCATCCATTCCTTCCAAACCATCCGCATCTCATCCAGATTCCAGCATCCGTTTTGATTTGCTTGGAAGATTATTTGAAATTTGGAGAGGTTTTCCTTAAATAAATAGGAGGGGTTAGCGAGCCAGAGTGAGCGGGGGGCTTCCTCTCTCTCGGGTTGTTCTTGTTCCCACTCAAAAACAGAGGGGCTCTTATTCAAAGAATAAAAAATAAAGAGGGGGAGCGGGGCTGCCATTCAAAAAAAAAAAGAAGCAAAGAAACAGGGTATGCCCTGTTTTCGAAAAGAAAAAAAGAAAAAGAGTGAGAAAGAGAGAGGAAGATGATCGGCTAAAGTCCTAGGTGATAGGTGAAGGAAGATCCTTTGATGTACCGAGTTCATGATGTAAATTCTACTCCTTTACTTTATACGATTTATCTTTTTGATTATGCCATGATTCTTATATGTTGAAAATGCTTTTATGATTTATGCTTATTGAAACATGTCTTCCTCGATTATTTGCTTCATCGTTGACGTTATAAGGCACGTTGAATACTCAAAAAGAGAATTCGTTTTATCAAGAACATACTCCATAATTAAATTTTATCTGCTTATAATTCTAAAAAAAATAAAAGAATCATAGAATTTATCACGTGAATTTGATATTATCAAAGGAGATTCTGGATCCCTACACCATCTTGAAGGAAAAATTTCCCGAGTTGTCCGATAAAATCGAACGCCAGGCATGAAAAATCAGTTTTAATTTTTTTTTATTTTATTTATAACAATTATAAATATTAAATTTAACTTTTATGTAAAATTACCTCAAGCCCGTAGCGGAAGTTGGTCGAGGTAATTTGAATCTGGATCTGGATCTAGATCCCTGAAGGTAGCTCTGCAAGGCCTGGATCTGCAAGCCCTCTACTTCGCACGCACGTCAAGCTTCGCAAGAAGGTTGGATGATGTCTTTACTCATACAAAACAATCTTTTGCAAAAGAACCCTTGGAAGAAAGGAAATCTAGAAAAAGGACCTTCCTATTTCTTTCTTTCTTCTCTTTCTTTCTTTCTTCGGTTTCTTTCTTCCCGTTTCTTCACAATACGCCTGAGCCGAACTGATGCCCGTCTCTTGATCTTGATCACAGAGGGAATGGAAGGAAGGAGAGGACACCGGCCCTAGACCGTACTCCAAACCACCAGAGGGAATGGAAGGGAGGAGAAAGGACTCCCTCTCTCTCTTCTTCTTCTTCACAGAAGCAAATCTCCCCTTCTGTCTGACAATTTTCTTCTCAAGAAAATTCTCATCCTCTCATCTTCAAAATGATATGGTGGCCTCAAATAGGCCAACGCTAAGAGGAGTTAAGAGGCGTTATTGACCGAGCATTAAAGAATTCATTTATGGATGAATTTCATAACGCTTGTTTCAAAACAAACGGTGGGAAAAAACTAGTGAATCCATGAAAACGTGCCAGATTTCAAAAATCTAAATGAACCGGAATGTAGCCAGTTCAAAACCGAACATTCCGGTCCAGACGGCAAGCCGAACGGAGGCTAGACGATGGCGCGGTGTGGAGACGAAGCTAGGAGGAAGAAGGCTCTATTTTCTTCTCCCAGCATTTCTCCATCGCGGCTCACAAAGCAAGTGTTAAGGGTCCATGAGCGAAAGTGGTCCACGGGTCCATGGGATTTAAAAACCAAGTCAGCCGTTAACCATTGAAATGGGTTTAGCCAAATAGGAAATGGGTTAGCCCATTTTGTAATAAAGCAAGCCTATTTGATTCTAATCCGAATTGACAGCCGATTTAAATGATTTTTGACTCGGAAAAATTCCACATGAGTCCGACTCATGGGAAATTCAATTGGGTCCAGTTTTGGCTCGATCCAAATCCGACTTAGATCAGAACAAATACGAAATTAAATCCCACTTAAATCATGATCGAGCCCAATTACACTAATTTAGACCTAATCAAATCCAATCTCAACAATTGAGTCCTGATCAAGTTCCATTACATTAATTGAAACTTGATTGACCCGAAATATGGACTTAATTAGTTGTTCATCCATGAAATTTAGCATGTACCTCATGTTCAGTGCTAGCGGAACATAGACAGAACTAAATTCCAAATGACCCATAATTTAATTCTTAATTAAATTGGGTCAAGACCTTCCTACTTAGTTTGACTAATGTGCGTGACTCCGATAGGTTCGAACACTAAGCCGGTAGTACATGGACTACTCCATGCACTAATCGAGGTGACCATCTAGCAATGATACCCGACGTCCGGATAGGTCAAATATGCAAAGCAACATTCAAGAACCTAAACGTATGGTTATTGCATAATTCATCCCTATGAACATCGATGCTCAAGATGACCTCAGAGTGGACTGTCGAACTCTGGGTCCGGTCATCCATAGTGTATTTCAATTAATCAAATCAAGTGACCATCACTTGGTTTACCCTGGCCAAGGTTTTACTGAATTGAAATACAGTGAGACATCAACTCCTATAATCTAGAGCGGTCAATCCCATCTTGACTCGTACACAGACTTCGCGAGTACTTGACTGCACCCAGCATCCTTCCGATCCCTAAATTAGAAATTCAGGTCATCCAGTGCCTAAGTACAGTGAGTTGCTTGCAAGTCACCATGACAGTCTCAGGTCTAAGGGGTACTTATGCCCATACGCTTTGCAAGCTAACTCCTGACAGTAGAGTGCTATGCAGGTGAGTCACTGTTCAGTGACGATGTACTCCTACATCTCACCTGTATGCCATACAGTGTCTCCACACTCCTTGATTTAAGAGGACAACCAACTAAATGGCACACAACGACCTATACTCGACATAGCTATCGTCCAATTGATAGCTCATCATTTGGTCGCGAACTGGTTTAAGGACTAAATGATAAAACCTCTTTTATCCACTAAATTAGTCCTAAGGACTTCATCACAATACACAGGAGTTCAATTTGAAGATGCAACACTTGTGATGAATAGAAAATTGCCAGAATAAATTTTTATTCATTTTAATAAAACATATACATAATTCAATTTCTTACAACTAAAAAATTGGCTTTGGGACACAATTCCCAATAACTCCCACTTGGACTAAAGCCAATTTGTACAGTATCTTATACCCATCTTCGATTTATGATAATCGAACTCCTTTACAGAAAGTGCTTTAGTGAATGGGTCAGCTAGGTTCTCCTTTCCATCGATCTTTTGAAGATTGACGTCACCTCGTTCCACGATCTCTCGTACAAGGTGGTAGCGACGCAGAATGTGCTTGGTTCTATGGTGGGACTTTGGCTCCTTTGCTTGTGCAATGGCTCCAGTATTGTCACAATACAAAAGAACTGAACCGTTGATTGAGGGAGCTACACCAAGTTGATTTACAAACTTCTTGATCCAAACAGCTTCCTTTGCCGCATCTGATGCAGCAACATACTCTGCTTCGCATACGGAATCGGCTACTGAATGCTGCTTGGAACTTTTCTAGCAGACTGCTCCTCCATTCAGGGTAAACATAAATCCTGACATACTCTTACTGTCATCATGGTCTGACTGAAAATTAGAGTCTGTAAACCCCACAAGTTTTAAGTCAGATTCTCCATAGATTAACCATTGGTCCTTAGTATTTCTTAAATACTTAAGGATGGTTTTCACCACCTTCCAATAGTTCTCACCCGGATCAGACTGATACCTACTCGCTACTGCTAGTGAGTAAGCAACATCCGGTCTTGTACATGTCATGGCGTACATGATAGAACCTATTGCAGAAGCATATGGGATTCTACTCATACGCTCTCTCTCTTCGGAAGTTGTCGGATAATCTTTCTTAGAGAGAGAAATTCCTTGGCCTATCAGAAGATAGCCCTTCTTGGAATTCTCCATGTTGAACTGCTTCAACAAAGTGTCGATGTACGTGGATTGGGACAATCCAAGCAACCTCTTAGATCTATCTCTATAGATTTTCATCCCTAGGATGTAGGATGCTTCTTCCAGATCCTTCATGGAGAACTGTGATGACAGCCAGAGTTTCACATTTTGTAATGCAGGAATGTCATTCCCAATTAAGAGAATATCATCCACATACAACACAAGAAATGTGATCACTGAACCGTTAACCCACTTGTAGACACAAGGTTCTTCTTCGTTCTTAACGAAGCCATATGTTTTGATAGTTTTATCGAAACGTATGTTCCAACTTCGAGAAGCTTGCTTAAGTCCATAAATAGACTTTTGTAGCTTGCATACTTTGGACTCGTCTAAGGATGTGAAACCCTCAGGTTGTATCATATACACCTCTTCTTCCAGCTCTCCATTTAGAAAAGCTGTTTTCACATCCATTTGCCAGATTTCATAATCCATATATGCTGCTATAGCTAGCATGATCCGAATAGATTTTAGCATTGCCACAGGAGAAAAAGTCTCGTCATAATCGATACCATAACATTGACGATACCCCTTGGCAACCAGACGGGCTTTATAGGTCTCCACCTTTCCGTCTGCGCCTCTTTTTCTCTTGAAGACTCATTTACACCCTATGGGTTTTATCCCTTCGGGTGGATCAACTAGTGTCCATACACTATTGATTTCCATGGATTCCATTTCGGATCTCATGGCATTAAGCCATAACTCAGAGTCGGACCTCTGCATAGCATCCATATAGGTAATCGGATCCTCATTGTTCTCATCAAGCTCGATGGGATCTGCGTCTTGGACCAAGAAACCATAGTATCTGTCCACTTGACGCGGCACTCTACCTGATCGCCTTAATGGTGCTTCTACATTGGGCTCCGGATTTGATCTAATCGAATTCGGTTCTGTGGGTTCAGTAGTTTGTGTTAAATCTTCCATCTGCTGAGCTTCACTAAGTTCAACCTTAGAGGCAACAATTCCTTCACTAAGGAATTCCTTTTTCAAAAAGGTTGCCTTAAGTCCTACGAACACCTTTTGTTCATTAGGAAGGTAGAAGTAATAACCCCTAGTTTTCTTGGGGTACCCTACAAAATAACACTTATCGGATCTAGGACCAAGTTTGTCAGTTTGAGAACGTTTAACATAAGCCGGACATCCCCAAACCCTAAGGTATGAAAGTGTCGGCTTACGCCCAGTCCATATCTCATATGGAGTCTTCTCAACAGACTTACTTGGAACCTTATTTAATATTATACATGCAGACTCTAAAGCATAACCTCAAAAAGATATAGGCAGACTAGTAAACCCCATCATGGATCGAACCATGTCTAACAGAGTTCGATTCCTCCTTTCGGATACACCATTGTGCTGAGGTATTCCTGGAGGGGTCCATTGTGAGAGAATCCTATTCTCCTCTAGATAAGTCAAGAAATCACCAGAAAGGTATTCTCCTCCTCAGTCTGACCGAAGGATCTTAATACTCTTTCCAATCTATTTTTCTACTTCACTATGAAATCGTTTGAACATTTCAAATGATTCCGACTTATGCTTCATCAGATAGACATACCCATACTTGGATAGGTCATCTGTGAAGGTTATAAAGTAGGCATAACCACCTTTGGCACTTACGTTCATAGGTCCACATACATCAGTATGTATGAGGCCAAGAACATCGCTGGCTCGTTCACCTTTTCTAGAAAAAGGTGACTTGGTCATTTTACCCAGAAGACAGGATTCACAAGTTGGCAATGATTCACAATCATTGATTTCTAAAATGCCCTGTTGGGCTAACCTGTTTATCCTATTTTTATTTATATGACCTAGCCGGCAATACCATAAATAGGCTTCATTGACATTATCTAACTTAGGACGTTTATTAGAAGTGTACATTATATTCACAGGCAGTGATAGAGTATAAATGCCATATTTCAATTGTCCACGAAAAATTTTAATACCATTCAAAATGATATCACAAAAATTTTCTTTTATTGATAAACAATAACCATTTTTGGCCAAAATGCCTACAGAGATGACATTCATTAAAAATGTTGGACAATAATGACAATCATCTAATATGACTACTCTAGATTCAAAAACAAGCTGAATGACTCCTAAAGCTAGGACTGGAACTGATCTTCCATCTCCAACGTTCAGGAATCTCTCGTTATTCTTGAATCTTCTACTAACTTGAAGTCCCTGCAACGAATTGCAAATATTAATTGGACTTCCGGTATCCAATACCCAAGTGGTAGAATCATAAATTGAAAAATTACAAGGTGTTATCATATAATTACCTTGTGCAGCAACTGTTTGCTGCTTTTTCTTCTTAGGCCCGTTTGGATCAAGGGACGCTATGTAAGCCGGACAGTTCCGCTTCCAATGACCCATCTTCTTACAGAAGAAGCACTCTGCCTTGCTCTTATCAGCTTTACGCTTCTTAGTCTGGCTGGGCTTAGAGACCCCAGCACGAGCTTTCTGCACCTTCTTCTTCTTTTCTTTCTTAAAGGAAGAAAGTCCTGCAGAAGTCCCACCTACCACATTCACCGACTCCTTTTTGAGTTGGTGATCCTTCTCATAGGTCTGTAGTAAACCTAGCAAACCATGATAGGATACTTCAGGTTTAGTCATTCTATAATGACTAAGGAAGGTCAGGTAGGACTTGGGAAGTGAGTTTAAAATGGCGTCCTTGCCCAATTGCTCGTGCAAAGGAAAGCCAAGTATACTTAGGCGATCGATTTGTTCGACCATGTACAATACATGATCGGTGACCGATGCCCCTTCCCTCATGCGGGCATTGAATATAGCGCAGGAGGTCTTATGTCGTTCAACATCATCAGGTGTGCCGAAAGACTCCTTCAACATTTGAAGGATTTTCACTGGCTGTGCTTTCTCGAATTTACGACTAAACTCATCATTCATCGAGGCCCTCATGATGCAACCCACTGTAGTGCGATCGTTGAGCCACTTCTGATAAGCGTCTCTGATTGCACGTGGTGCATTGGCTGCAGGTTCCTCAGGTGCAGAATCCGATATCACATACAGGATCCGCTCATGCTCTAATACTATTTTCATCTTTCGATACCAGCTATCGAAGTTAGGTCCATTAAGCTTATCATTGTCTAATAGTGTTCGGAGGGACAATGAGTTAGCCATATCTGAAAAATAAAGGAAAAACCCAACTAATCAGTATATGATTTATTTAATCCTAAAGACTTGGACTTTAGTCTAAAGTTTTCTCCCACTATTTTAATCGAATTAATAGCCTCTACCTTTAATTCGAGGAATTACTTTAATTTCCTAGTGGGTACTAGAATCCGCATAGACTGCATACGGGCCCAAGGAAGGCTCGGCCAACCCATGTGCATCTAAGGGTAGGTACATTACCAATTATTTCTCTAAACAATTTCTAGCAATCAATTTTGCCCCAAGTGGTAATCAGTAGGCGGAGGCCTCCACTGAAAATCCTGGTTAGGTCCAACCATTAATGAACTAACTCGATGATACTACCTAATGTATGATCAGGCCCGAGGAAGGCTCGGCCAACCTAATCACAATTAGATAGCTCAAAAAGCTATCATATAATGAAGGATAATTCCAGTATTTAGAAGAACACCAGACGGAAGCGTCCTGCATGTTCAACTGTAATATTGGACCTATTATCATTCACCTTAATGGGAGGTTATGATCTAGTTATCTATATAACTTTATCATTTTAAGGACCTAATAATTTAGAGGATTTTAAATGATATGTAACCTGATCGATAATTCTAAATTCTCCCACTGATTTCACCAAATCATATAGAGAACTAGCTCTTATTGGTCTATTAGACACCTAAATCAGTCACACTGATTTTCTTAATGGCATGGGTGAGTGCCAAGTCTCAAAGTACCTTAATCAAAACTTGATCGACCAAATTGGCCAGGTAAGAGAGATCATGGGAGGGTTACGCCATTAACCTCTTTCCTAGACACCAACTATGTTGGCCAGGTAAGAGGTAGCCCCATTTAAAAACCATGATCAAATGCCGACTTACCTTAGACACCAATTGGTTTATGATGTTGATTTAGGTTATCCTTAGGAACTCGGGCTCGACCACTGAGTCACAATCAGATCCAATTGAAATGTTTGGATATAATAAACTACAACTATTGGGTTTATCATTTTATAAAGCTTGATTTAGTCTAGTTCAACTATTGATTAGATAAAATCATGTTTCTTAAGTTAGTCCATTTCAATTTGATTTCATGATTAGGTCTAACCTAGTCAACTAATCTGATTGTGCTGACCCATGCCCCAAAACCCATGTTCAAATTTAAATTTTAATTCGAATTTTAAATTTTGAATTTTAAATCTTTATTTGAAATTCAAATTTTAAATTTTAAATTCAACATTTAATTCTTTATTAAATGTATTATGATCATGGATTCAAGGTGTCAATTTATTCCAAATATAAACAATTTATATTTAAACTTTGTGGTCATAATAAATTTAAAACTAAAATTTCATAAACATCAATTATGCATAATTTCACAAAAATAAACTATTTATTTTATGATACAAATTAATCTCAATTTTGTGCTAGGACAACCTTTTCACTATAAGGGATTAACCTTATAGCAGGACAACCTTATAATTCAGCACAAGATTGATATTTTATCAATAAATCTAGATCTAATCTAAATTTAAAAATTAAATCATACATAATTCTAGATGTTATAGGCCAATTCCATCGGCCAACCTGGCTCTGATACCAGTTGAAGAAAAAATTTTCCGAGTTGTCCAATAAAATCGAACGCCAAGCATGAAAAATCAGTTTTATTTTTTTTATTTTATTTATAACAATTATAAATATTAAATTTAACTTTTATGTAAAATTACCTCAAGCCCGTAGCGGAAGTTGGTCGAGGTAATTTGAATCTGGATCTGGATCTAGATCCCTGAAGGTAGCTCTGCAAGGTCTGGATCTGCAAGCCCTCTACTTCGCACGCACGTCAAGCTTCGCAAGAAGATTGGATGATGTCTTTACTCGTGCAAAACAATCTTTTGCAAAAGGACCCTTGGAAGAAAGGAAATCTAGAAAAAGGACCTTCCTATTTCTTTCTTTCTTCTCTTTCTTTCTTTCTTCGGTTTCTTTCCTCCCGTTTCTTCACAATACGCCTGAGCCGAACTGATGCCCGTCTCTTGATCTTGATCACAGAGGGAATGGAAGGAAGGAGAGGACACCGGCCCTAGACCGTACTCCAAACCACCAGAGGGAATGGAAGGGAGGAGAAAGGACTCCCTCTCTCTCTTCTTCTTCTTCACAGAAGCAAATCTCCCCTTCTGTCTGACAATTTTCTTCTCAAGAAAATACTCATCCTCTCATCTTCAAGATGATACGGTGGCCTCAAATAGGCCAACGTTAAGAGGAGTTAAGAGGCGTTATTGACCGAGCATTAAAGAATTCATTTATGGATGAATTTCATAACGCTTGTTTCAAAACAAACGGTGGGAAAAAACTAGTGAATCCATGAAAACATGCCAGATTTCAAAAATCTAAATGAACCGGAATGTAGCCAGTTCAAAACCGAACATTCCGGTCTAGACGGCAAGCCGAACGAAGGCTAGACGGTGGCGCGGTGTGGAGATGAAGCTGGGAGGAAGAAGGCTCTGTTTTCTTCTCCCAGCATTTCTCCATCGCGGCTCACAAAGAAAAGTGTTAAGGGTCCATGAGGCAAAGTGGTCCACGGGTCCATGGGATTTAAAAACCAAGTCAGCCATTAACCATTGAAATGGTTTAGCCAAATAGGAAATGGGTTAGCTCATTTTGTAATAAAGCAAGCCTATTTGATTCTAATCCAAATTGACAGCCGATTTAAATGATTTTTGACTCGGAAAAAATTCCACATGAGTCCGACTCATGGGGAATTCAATTGGGTCCAGTTTCGGCTCGATCCAAATCCGACTTAGATCAGAACAAATACGAAATTAAATCCCACTTAAATCATGATCGAGCCCAATTACACTAATTTAGACCCAATCAAATCCAATCTCAACAATTGAGTCCTGATCAAGTTCCATTACATTAATTGAAACTTGATTGACCCGAAATACGGACTTAATTAGTTGTTCATCTATGAAATTTAGCATGTACCTCATGTTCAGTGCTAGCGGAACATAGACAGAACTAAATTCCAAATGACCCATAATTTAATTCTTAATTAAATTGGGTCAAGACCTTCCTACTTAGTTTGACTAATGTGCGTGACTCCGATAGGTTCGAACACTAAGCCGGTAGTACATGGACTACTCCATGCACTAATCGAGGTGACCATCTAGCAATGATACCCGATGTCCGGATAGGTCGAATATGCAAAGCAACATTCAAGAACCTAAACGTATGGTTATTGCATAATTCATCCCTATGACCATCGATGCTCAAGATGACCTCAGAGTGGACTGTCGAACTATGGGTCCGGTCATCCATAGTGTATTTCAATTAATCAAATCAAGTGACCATCACTTGGTTTACCCTGGCCAAGGTTTTACTGAATTGAAATACAGTGAGACATCAACTCCTATAATCTGGAGCGGTCAATCCCATCTTGACTCGTACACAGACTTCGCGAGTACTTGACTGCACCCAGCATCCTTCCGATCCCTGAATTAGAAATTCAGGTCATCCAGTGCCTAAGTACAGTGAGTTGCTTGCAAATCACCGTGATAGTCTCAGGTCTAAGGGGTACTTATGCCCATACGCTTTGCAAGCTAACTCCTGACAGTAGAGTGCTATGCAGGTGAGTCACTGTTCAGTGACGATGTACTCCTACATCTCACCTGTATGCCATACAGTGTCTCCACACTTCTTGATTTAAGAGGACAACCAACTAAATGGCACACAACGACCTATACTTGACATAGCTATCGTCCAATTGATAGCTCATCATTTGGTCGCGAACTGGTTTAAGGACTAAATGATAAAACCTCTTTTATCCACTAAATTAGTCCTAAGGACTTCATCGCAATACACAGGAGTTCAATTTGAAGATGCAACACTTGTGATGAATAGAAAATTGCCAGAATAAATTTTTATTCATTTTAATAAAACATATACATAATTCAATTTCTTACAACTAAAAAATTGGCTTTGGGACACATTTCCCAACACATCTTAATCTATCCAAACTTCGATTATCTATTTACTGATTTATTTTCTATTTGCAAAACACCATCTTAATCCACAAATTTATTGAATTAATTAATCTAAAATTATACTAAATAATCTCATATATATATTTCGTTCCGTGAGGATTCGACCTCAGACTTCCAAGAATTTACTACTTCTACGATTCTCCTATACTTGGGAGATCAGTTTCGCGAAAGCATTTTTGCGAACGCATCAAGTTTTTGGCGCCGTTGCCGGGGAATGCTGATTTATTAGCATACTTTTAAATCCAATTAGAGATTTAGTTTAGGTAAGTTTATATTTCTATTAATAAAAAAAATAAAAAAAGGGAGAACTTAAAATTTCAAATTTTAAATTTCGAATATCAGAATTCAAATTTCAAAATTTAACTAATAAAGAAATAAATAATTTGCTTGATCAACTATTCAATATAATTTAATGTCATGTCATAAAACATTAAAAAAAATCTTTTGATTGTTGCATATAGTATAAGGCATTAGCATAAAATATTCTAAGGGCTGAACCCATTAAAAAAGATAAGGTCGGGATTTCATTACTCGTTCTTAGCCCAAAAATTACCCCAATGCATAAATATCCTAAGCTTAACTAAAATCAACTAGATGTTGGCCCCTAAGGACATTCAAGCTCAATAGGACGAAGACCACTGAAAGTTGCACCAATTTCGCTCTATAGCCCAGTCGATGTCTAGGCAAGCTTTGTCCCTTTAAGGGGACAGTCTCTGTTAGAGGAAAGTGGATTTTAAGTGGAACTTTTGCTAAACGCATCGTGACCCCTCCACTTACCTAGGAGTTTACCTGGTCGACTAGGTTACTAGACCGGATTGGAGGCTTAGGTGCCCTCTTCAAACCAGTTAGGAGCTGTCTAGAAATTTAAGAAAAACATTAGGAATTGAGGTGTGATGTTTTGATGCATGCTTGATTGTGAATAGATTTTTGTTTTACAGTATTGGGGTATCGTTTTAGATATCTTTAGATGGTACTTGTACTTAAAAAAAAACAGAGAGAGAAAAATTTTGCATGCTAAAGTGGAATAGGGACGACACCGGTCGATTAAGTCGTACAACTTTAGATCATCCTTTAGACACATTCCTGAAATTCCTTCGCAGTATCTCACACCTTGTGAGATGGCTGATTTAAATAAAGATGCGGGGAGTCACCACGATCGAGAGCGTGAACCCCATGTTATGACTCTGAGACAATACCTACAACCGACTAGGACTAGTCGGCCTTCATGCATATTTTTTTCTGATAACGTAGGACACTTTGAAATCAAACCAGGGGTAATTCAATTGCTGCCCAAGTATCATGGGATGGAATCCGAGAACCCTTATCTTCACCTTAAGAATTTTGAGGAAATAAGCATCATATTTAGAGTGCCAAATATATCGGAAGACGTCCTTAAATTGACCTTGTTTTCTTTTTTCTTAAAAGATAAAGCCAAAATATGGCTGAACTTCTTGAGACCTAGATCGCTAGAAACATGGCATGATATGCAAAGAGAATTTTTGAAAAAATTCTTTCCTGCGCAAAGGACTAACTTTTTGAAAAGGCACATTAGTAATTTCCAACAAAAAGACCATGAAACATTTTATGAATGCTGCGAGAGATTTAAAGAGTTGCTTCTCTCTTGTCCTCATCACGGGTTTGAAACATGGAGAACCATCAGTTTCTTTTACAAAGGGTTGTCTCCACAGTTAAAACAATTTATAGAGACCATGTGCAATGGTCTATTTTTGGAAAAGCAACCCGATGAGGCATAGGACTATTTAGACTCTCTCGCAGAGACTGCACAATTATGGGATACAGGGGACAAAGTGAATAAACCTTTGCCTAAGCCTACTAGCATTGGACATGGGGGTCTTTACAACCTTAGTACTTAGAATGATATTCAGGCTAAAATGGCAGCCCTTACTAGGAAGGTAGAGGAAATTGAATTTAGAAGGATTGAACCCGTCAAAACCGTAAAACATAACAGCGAGTGTTAGAGGATTTGTGAGATGCCTGGCCATCTCACCACTGATTGCCCCGCATTCAAGAAAGTCTTGCACGATCAGGCCAATGTTATGAATACATATAAAAAATCTTTTAATAATTCTTTTTCGGGTACTTACAACCCTAGATGGAAGAACCATCCAAATTTCAAGTGGAGGACTGACCAACCTCAACAAGTATATAACCCAACTCCTCCACCTCCGCAACCTCATTATGCACTCACACCCCCTCAAAAACCCAGTCTCGAAGAAACTTTGCAATCTTTCAATGATGAAATAAGAAATCAACTGACAACTAGAGTTGGGCAACGGGCCGTGCCGGGCCGGCCCGGCCCAGGCCCCCCGGGCCCAAATTCTAAGCGGGCCGTGCCTGGCACGGCCCGCTTATGAAGCGGGCCGTGCCTGGCACGGCCCGTGAGGCACGGAAGGCCAGCCCGGCCCGGCCCCCGGCCCCTCTATTGGTGGGCCGGGCCGGGCACGGCACGGCACGGGCCGTGCCAGGCACGGCCCGTAACGGGCGCAAACGGGCCGTGCCAGGCACGGCCCGCAACGTCTCTAAACGGGCCGTGCCTGGCACGGCCCGTAACGGCTCCAGACGGGCCGTGCCTGGCACGGCCCGTCTGGAGAGGGGGAGTGAAAATAGCCGTTGGAAACGGCTATTTTCGTGAAAATGACCCTTTTACCCCTCCCAACAGTCCAATAACGGCTGAATTGAGAGGTATTTTGGGAAAAAAAAATTTTTGGGCTTCTATAAATAGCCCATTCCTCCCTCATTCTCACCACACCAAACCTCTCATTCTCTCCTTCTCTACTGCTATTATTTCTCTCTTCAAAGTGCTCTTCTAGCAATTTAATTTTTAGTTTGTTCAAGTGCTACACAAGAGGAGGTTCCTGTTGAGAAGAGAAGGTCGCTTCTGTTGAGAGCACAAGAGGAAGCTCGGAATCTCGGCTCTGCCTCTGCCCTCCGACCCTCTACCCAATTCCTCCTTGCGGTTAGTTTTTATTTTTTGAATTAATCATAGATATGTCATCTTTTGAGGAAAGTCAGTTTGGCATTCCTGTTTCTGAGGGAGAAGAAACTAATCCCCAACCCCCTGTTCCTAGTTCCTCTAGAACTGGTGAACCAAGTGAAGGTCAAACCTCTTCTCGTAAGAGGACTAGTACTGTATGGAAAAATTTTGGAAGATTTTTTGCTTAGTTTTTATAATGCTACCAATGTTCTTTCTGGTATTTATTACCCTACTTCATGTTCATTTTTACAACAAGCATATATAATTAGTCAAAAATTTGCAGAACATAGATATGATGATGTTTTAATGCCTATTATTCACCTAATGGAATCTAAATGGAATGAGTATTGGGACAGGATATGTCCTATGCATAACTTAGCTGCTGTATTTGATCCTAGAGTTAAATTAAATGGCGTGCTAATTTTACTTGATGCATACGCTGAAAATATGAATCAAGATGCTGAATCTGCTAAAGATGAGGTAAGACAACTTCTTTATGATATTTATGCTATATATGATGAAAAAATTCGTGGATCTAGAACACAAATACAAACCTCTATTCCTCCTTCTAGTAGTTCTCGTTCGTCATCTATTTTTTCATTCATTGCACTGAGAAGACACACACATGCTTCAAGTTCCTCTTCATCTTCTTCATCTTTAAGTAGTGAACTAGAATTTTATTTACGAAATGATCTTCAGTCTGCATATGATGAAAATCAAATAGAGAATCTAGATGTATTATCTTGGTGGAAGAGTGTTAGAAATCAATATCCTGTTATGTCTGCAATTGCACGCGATATTTTAGCTGTGCCGATGTCCACGGTAGCATCGGAATCCGCTTTTAGTGCAGGTCGGCGTGTTCTTGACGAAAAGAGAAGTAGGATGACGGGCGAAACGGTGGAGATGCTTCTCTGCTTCAAGGATTGGCTGGATGCTGAGGCAAGACTTCAAGATAAAGGTGGACATAATACAACATCCTCTGATGATGATGATACAAACACTACTGAAGACTGAAGACTGAAGACTGAAGACTGAAGACTGAAGAGTGAATACTGATTCACTGAATCACTGATGATTAGTAAGATTTCTTAATTTTTTATAATTGTACATTTTTATTGTATTCTGGAGGTCAGACCAAGGTCCAAACCTCGGCCCTTTCTTAGTTTCTTATTGTATTCTAGAATCTAGAGGTCAGACCAAGGTCCAAACCTCCCTTCATGTACCATTTTGATTTAAATTAATAAACTGGTAGGGGTCTATGCCAAACCCCCCACCATTAAGGTGGCTTTATATTTATAAATCAAGATTTCTTAGTGTTCAATATTTATTAATTTATTAAAAAAATTTTATCGGGCCGAGCCGGGCCCAGGCCCGGACCGTGCCAGGCTCGCGTGCCAGCCCGGCCCAGGCCCTTATGGGCCGTGCCGTGCTGGCCCGCGGGCCGTGCCGTGCTTGGCCCGCGGGCCTAGACCGGGCCGTGCTAGCCCAGCACGGCCCTATCAAAGGGGCCGTGCCAGGCACGGCCCGTCACTGTAGCTGGCGGGCCGTGCCAGGCACGGCCCGCTTCGTGCCGTGCCGTGCCGGGCCGTGGGCGGCCCGGCCCAGTGCCCATCTCTACTGACAACGCTGACCACTGCTTTAAGTTCTCAAGAGAAGGGTAAGCTACCAGCTCAACCACAACCTAACCCTCAAGTCTACGGTAGTAGCAATGCATCATCTTCAACTTCACATAAAGAACAAGCGAAGAGTATAATAACTTTGCGAAGTGGAAAGGTTATTGACCGTCCAGTCCCAGAACAAACACAAGTCATACCTGATTCTGACCCTCCCAAGACAAAAGAAAAGGATAATGAAGAAACCGAAGCACCAACATCTGCTGAAAAAATCAAATGTCCTTTTCCAGCACCATTTCCACAAAGATTAAAGCCCTTGCAAAAGCTTGAACCAAACTTTAAAATTCTTAAGCTTTTTAAGCAAGTAAAAATCAATGTACCTCTTCTTGATGCAATCAAATAAGTGCCTTCATATGCAAAATTTTTGAAGGATTTGTGCACTGTCAAGCGTCGGTTAAATGTCAAGAAGAAGGTATTTATGACTGAAAATGTGAGTGCGATTTTACAGCATAACAATCTTCCTAAATATAAGGATCCAAGTTGCCCAACTATCTCGTGCATTAATGGCAATTTTAGGATTGAGCGAGCATTGCTAGATTTAGGAGCGAGTGTGAACTTGTTGCCATGTACGGTATATGAGCAACTCGGTTTGGGTGAGTTGAAACTAACAACTATCACCTTACAATTAGCTGACAGGTCAGTGAAGGTCCCTAGAGGGATTATCGAAGATGTGTCGGTCCAAGTAGACAAGTTCTATTTTTCTATCGACTTTAACGTACTAGACACACATCCGGCTTCCAATTTACCATCTCAGATTTCGGTCATCTTAGGACGTCCATTCCTTGCAACTTCTAATGCATTGATCAATTGTAGGAATGGTGTCATGAAGCTTTCTTTTGGCAATATGACTTTGGAACTGAACATCTTTAGTATAGGCAAACAACCCAGTGATCATGAAGAAAGTAAAGAGGTTGAATGGGTTGAAACCAATGCGGAAGAATATCTGTTAAAAAAAACATTTACTGAATCGGCCTACAATGGTTTAATAGATTGGTATTCTGAAGGTACTGCTGATGATGTGGTCCCACCTATTTTAGATAATTCGGATCTCATGATGGTCAATGGGTGAAGACCGAGAATAGAGGAATTCGAACAGTTGCCCTCACAAGAAACAAAAATTGTACAATCTTGGAAACAAACATCCATACTTGAGCTGAAACCCTTACAAAGGGAACTCAAGTATGCCTTTCTTGGACCAGATAATACTTTTTCCGTAATTATCTCGACTGAGCTCGATAATGATCAAGAAGGAAAATTACTTACGGTCCTAAAAAGTCATAAAGAAGCGCTTGGATGGTCGATTGCAGACTTAAAGGGGATTAACCCTTTGATTTGCATGCATCGGATATATTAGAGGATAATGCAAAAACCACAAGGCAAATGTAGTGTAGGCTGAATCCGACAATGAGAGATATGGTTAAAACAGAAGTCCTTAAGTTGCTTGATGTGGGTATTATTTACCCAATTTTCGACAGCAAGTGGGTGAGTCCTACTCAAGTCGTGCCCAAGAAAGCAGGTCTGATGGTAGTCGAAAATGAGCAGGATGAGTTAGTCCCGACTCGCGTTCCGACGAGTTGGCGCATGTGTATTGACTACCGAAAATTGAATTTGGTCACTAGGAAAGATCACTTTCTTCTACCCTTCCTAGACCAAGTTTTGGAAAGAGTTGCAGGACACAATTTCTATTATTTTCTCGATGGCTATTTCGGGTACTACCAAATCAAAATTTCACCTGAGGATCAAGAAAAAACTACTTTCACTTGTCCTTTTGGTACATTCGCTTTCTGACGAATGCCATTCGGGTTGTGTAATGCACCTGCAACATTCCAAAGGTGTATGCTTAGTATCTTTGAAGATATGAACGAGAAATTTTTAGAAGTGCTTATGGATGATTTTTCTATTTTTGGCGATTCTTTTGATGATTGTTTATTATATTTACAAGCTGTCTTAGCTCGATGTATAGAAAAAAATCTGATACTGAATTGAAAGAAATGCCACTTCATGGTGCCAAAGGAAATTGTCCTAGGACATATTGTTTTATCGAAGGGCATGAAAGTTGATAGAGCCAAGATTGACTTAATCGCCAAGCTACCTACACCCAGGATGGTTAAAGATGTTAGATCATTTTTGGGTCACGCCGGATTTTATAGGAGGTTCATCAAGGACTTTAGTGTCATAGCTCGACCATTATGTAACCTCCTATCCCTTGATACACCGTTCAATTGGACTGAAACCTGTCAAGAGGCATTCGAAAAGTTGAAGTCTACGCTTAGCACTGCACCCATCGTGCGACCACCCGATTGGTCATTATCTTTTGAGATCATGTGCGACGCTAGCGACTATGCGATAGGAGCTATCCTAGGACAACGTAAGGATAATAAGCCATATGTCATTTACTATGCAAGCAAAATCTTAAACGATGCTCAAATGAATTACACCACCACCGAGAAGGAATTGCTTGCAGTAGTATTTGCATTAGACAAATTTTGCTCTTATATCCTTGGTGCTCCTATTGTTATCTTCACGGATCATGCAGCGCTAAAATATTTGCTAAATAAGAAAGAGGCCAAACCACACTTAATACGATGGATACTTCTACTCCAAGAATTTGACATCACTATCAAAGATAAAAAGGGAGTAGAGAATATGGTTGCTGACCATTTATCACGGCTAGTTTTTAATGATTTGGTGCCACAATTTTTCATCAAGGACTTATTCCTCGAAGAGTAGTTGTTTGCACTTTCTACTATGCCATGGTATGCTGATATTGTAAACTTTCTTGTCACGATCCGGATGCTGGAGCATTGGGGATCGAATGATAAGAATAATTTCTTGCGTGAAGTAAGGAGTTATTATTATGATGCCCCCTATTTGTTCAAGTATTGCAATGATCAAATCTTTAGAAGATGCATACCGGATCATGAGATGCAAAGTGTACTCTCTTTTTGTCATGCCAGTGCTTGCGGAGGACACTTTGCATCTAAGAAAATGGCAGCTAAGGTATTGCAATGTGGTTTTTATTGGCCAACACTATTTAAAGATGCCCACGAGTTCTGTAGGACATGTGACCCATGTCAACATGTTGGGAGTCTAACTTGTAGGCAAATGATGCCTCTTCAGCCCATTACTGCTATTGAAATTTTTGACATATGGGGCATTGATTTTATGGGTCCGTTTCCGCCATCTTTTGGATACAAATATATATTAGTTGGTATTGAATATGTATCCAAATGGGTTGAAGCGGTATCTTGTCGAACAAATGACCACAAACTAGTTTTAAAATTTCTTAAAGAAAACATATTTTCTAGGTTTGGGATGCCTAAGGCTATAATTAGTGATGGGGGGAAACATTTCTGTAATAAGCCGTTTGAGATCCTATTATGAAAGTACGGCATCACCCCTAGAATTGCAACCCCTTATCACCCGCAGACTAGTGGCCAAGTAGAGTTAGCCAATCAGAAGATTAAACGAATTTTAGAGAAAATGGTGAATCCATCACGCAAAGACTGGTCTTTAAAACTTTCTAACGCATTATGGGCTTACCGTACTGCTTATAAAACTATTCTTGGTATGTCCCCGTATCGGCTAGTCTATGGAAAAGTATGTCATCTACCTGTTGAAATAGAACATAAATCGTATTGGGCCATTAGAAAATTAAACTTTGAATTGCAAGATGCTGGTTTAGCTAGAAAATTACAATTAAGTGAGTTGAATGAAATTCGTCGGGATGCGTATGACAATGCTAGACTTTATAAAGAACAAATAAAAATTTGGCACGATAAATCAATTCTAAGAAAATCTTTTGAACCTTCACAAAAAGTTCTTTGTTATGACTCCTGCTTACATCTGTTTTCTGGAAAGTTACGATCAAGATGGACAGGTCCTTTCATTGTAAAAACTGTTTTTCCACACGGGGCAGTTGAGATTGAGAATCCACAGGATGACAAAATTTTTAAGGTAAATGGACACAGATTAAAATATTTTCTTGAGAATTTTGCAGATGAAGAGGACTCCTTTCCATTGGGAGAGCCTTCTTATGACTGAGCATGACGACAAAGGTATGTGTATATTAGTTAGAATTAATTTTTTTCTTTTATTTCTAGTTTTCTTCTTATTTTGTAGGTCTTCTTTTCTGTATATCAACAGCTCAAGGTATTCCTCTTCTCTCCAATATTATTTTCTCTATTGTCTCTCATATATAGTTTTCTTGCATCTTTTACATTGAGGATAATGCAATGTTTAAGTTGGGGGGAGGAAAATATTTTGCACAAAAAAAAAGAAAAAAAAAGAGAGATTTCATTTTTGCATTTGATTTTTTCTATTACTTTCTTTTCTAAGCAAATACACATGTATTTTCATATTGAGTTTGTGCAACTATTAAGGCAAGGAACACATGCATACTATGACTGATCAGAGACCTATTATTAGATCTCCGCACGTGTACTTAATGACAATAGGAAGGCCTCAAGAGTTTACATTTGTTAACTGTATTTTTGTTAGCCTTATCCGTAAAAGAAGTACGAGTATCCTTGTTCGTACCATAAGGTTCATGATTTGGTTTTCATATAAAGATAGAGGTTGAACATCCCGACTAAATTACTTAGGTGCCTTATGATCCAAGCTTGGTTGACCTATAGTCACGGTGCAGTCATATATATAATAAAAATACCTATATGGTTCAGTCTACCTTCTTTTTTCTTGCATAATTAATATATATATAAAAAATTCTTATGATGACAAGTCTGTCCTCGTGGCGTAGTCTGGTTCGAGTAATTAAGTCCAAGGGGTGTTTCACCTAATGTCTTGAGCCAACTGGGTCGGGGGGTCATTGGCTGAAAGCTCGCTACATGGATCTTACTAGAGCCTAATGGGGTTGGACAGTTGTAGTCGTCATATGTGTTGAAAAAAAAAATAAAATAAAAATAAGCATGAATTAGTTGGTTAGGCTGAACCCAGTGACATGTGGTAATGGCTGGTTTGACTCCATTGTATTGGACTTCTGTGTACCCGGGTTGTTTAGTTGGGATTGATAGCTTTTTCTTTACATGCGAACCATTCTTGACAAATTTAGACAACGTGTGATATTCTGAAAATTTGATGGATTAGGTTCTAACAAATTGTAGAAAACACTTGTGAACACTACAAGAATAATGGTCATTAGCGACGCATTTTTTGGCCTTTAACGACGCTTTTAGGCGTCGCTAAAAAACATCCCGACGCTTTCCTAAGCGTCGGCAAAGCGTCGCCTATGCTACAGTGGAGAAAATGTTTTCCGACGCGTCGAAAAGCGTCGAACATTAGCAATGCTTTACCGACGCTTTTTAGCGTCGGCAATTGCAAACTTAGCGACGCTTTAAAGCGTCGCTAATTGCAATTTAACGACGCTTTAGAGCGTCGGTAAATGTTCAATTTACCGACGCTTTAAAGCGTCGTTAATTCAAACCTACCGACGCTTTAAAGCGTCGCTAATTGATTTCTGGTCGAAATTTTAACGACGCTTTAAAGCGTCGTTAGAATATTAATTTTTTTTAAAAAAAATTGAAAAATTTTTAAACCCTGTTTACAATATCAAAGCCACACACACTAAGCGAGATATACACAAAATCAAACATATTTATCTAAACATTCATATTGTCAAATTACATTCATACTATCAATTTACGTTTACAATGTACTTCAAAAAGCATAAAAAAATACATATAAACTCCAAAATAAATGCTTCAGGGGTCGCTAGCATCACCATCTCTACGTGCAGATGAAGTATCAGGAACCTGTAATAAAAAAACTTAAGCAGTTAAGAATATGAAAATTATTAAGCTCTTTAAGAAAAATATGATACTTATGCAAAATATTCAAGTAGATGTAGTAATTTACCTGAGGAGGGATAAACTGATGCAACAAAGATGTAATCTGATTAATCTGAGCCCTCAAAGATTGCATCTCTGTCTGGTGGCTCTGCTTCAACTCTTTTATCTCTGCCTTCAGATCATTAACCTCTGCAGTGCTACTACTCTGTCTAACATCTTGAGTATATCTACCCACTGCAGACAACTGAGTGGGGGTAACTCCAACGCCATAACCCCTCACTCGACCATAACGCTCCGAGCCCATCAATTCGGTAAACACCTGAGCTTCGACACCTCTGGTGTTGCCGATTGAAGATGACTCTCCGATACGCTCTGAAATAAGGGATGTAGCTCTGTCCTATATCTCTCAAAAACAATCAAATTAATTTTTAAAAAATTAAAATATATAAAAAATCATTGCAGAAATTATTAATAAATACATACAACTATATCTCTCGACTCCTCTCGGACAAAGCTGCCATCTCGGTGGGTGTGAGTCATCTTATAGAACTCCACCTCACCAGGTTTCCTCCCATGGTCTTCCATCTACAACAAAAAGTATATTGGAAGAGTTTCATCTTATAGAACTATATCATGATACATGCTATATGATACATGAGTTTCAAAAAGTTTCAAAAAAACTTACGAATTCAGCTCTGAGCCTCGCATAACTCTTCGAGCCTAAAGTGTGAGGAATTGTCTGAGATGCTCGTGCGGCTCGACCAATGTCAGAATATGTCTACCACGAAAAAAGTAAACATTGTAATATATTAAATATATTAAACATTATATAAGGTATTGAGAGAGAATACACAACCTGTCCTCTCTCGGAAAACCAATAGTGAACAAGCTCCCTCCACTGATGATGGTATACATCAGGAGGACAAACACGA
Organism: Phoenix dactylifera; assembly: GCF_009389715.1. Classification (NCBI taxonomy): domain Eukaryota; kingdom Viridiplantae; phylum Streptophyta; class Magnoliopsida; order Arecales; family Arecaceae; genus Phoenix; species Phoenix dactylifera. The sequence continues at coordinate 62,533 of NW_024068134.1, forward strand.
GCAACCTCCTCCTCTGTCGTACCCCCGCGCTTCCAGTCGGCCTTCAACTTCGACTTATATTCTTTCCATTTGCGGTTAAGGGACTTTAGCACCCAATCATGGCTCTCTGGAGGGAGCACAAACTTTTTCTACACCAAAATAAAGAAGTTATAATAATATTAAATCGAAAAATTAAATTTATAATAGTAAGCAAATTAACATACAGTAGCTATCAAATTAACAATATTAAATTCAATTCTTTATCTGTACAAATTTAAGAAGCTCAACTTTATAAGAAGGAAGCATATCATTCTACTTATGATAGTTGAGCGGACACAACTGACCCCTACGTGCAACTGATCCTAAGAAACTTGATAAAAGGCTTCCAGCCCTCTTGATGGGCTGCCCTAGTTCGTTGCATTCGACGACCATCTTCTCATCCTCACGAAGCTGCCACACATCCCGTGCTCGAGAGGAACCCCGTGTCAACCTCACTCTCCCTTGTTCATCTATAAAAAATGATAATTAAAACATTGGAGGCAAATTAATTAAAATAATTAGATTGTAAATGAACTTAATATATGCACTTTAAATCAAATTACCTTGGATATGCAAGTCATCCATAACCTCCTGGCCTGGATGTTGCTGAGACTGGAACTCATGCTGAGACTCGGACTCGTGCTGCTGGGGCTGCTGGGATCGCATGGACTGAGCAGAAGAAGATCCCACCTGAGACTGCTGGAACTCCACATCTCTGAATCGTTTTCCTCGGTGCATTTTGTTACCTAAGCAAGTACTTAAGCAATTGAAATCTGTTTAGAAATGCAAGAGTAACTAATGTATAAATCATAAAATATTAAAAATTCATGGGGTACTCCACAGAAGGAAAGGCCCTGATCGCTAATGTATAGTAACTAGTAATGCAATTGCAAGAGTAAATAATTACAGTCCAACTCTTCCACTGGATAATGAATCAACCAAACTCAGAATCATTTGATTCAGTTCTCACGAAATAATTTATGGTTCGATTATGTCACAGTTGTCTACTTCTGATGGGTGGACTCCCTGTCTCAGGAGCTATTATTCATCTTATCTGAATGGAAAACTGGTTTCGGTCCTGAGATACAATCAATGTTGAACACTCCGAGTCCAGTCATGCACCTTTAATCGTCTGTCAGATTCTGGAATTCTGATTATGTACTCTGTCATCCAAATTGCACACAATATATTGCAAAACCTTGAGAATGATATATCAAATGTTAAAAAAATACTGAAGTGAGAAAATTTCAAGCATCTAATTGCAAATAGTGGATGAAGCACAAACCTTTCCTCCAACTAGACATTGAGGTGTAGAAGAATGAAGTTTCAACAACTACTAATAAGTTACCCATGTATGAGATTTGCAAGCTACATTAAGCTCCCGACCTCCTCTCTTCTCTTTTTGCATGCAGAGTATGAAGTTCCTTATCATCTATAATCACTGAAGGCTTTTCAACGTTTAAATCTCAAAACTAGTCACCCGAAATTTAACATATGCTCATACAGTATTTGTTATGCTCTAGTATATGATATTGTTCTGACACCACTTCTCTTAGTTGGTTAAGCTTTATTTGTTGAAATGTTCTTTTTTTAGTGCAGGAAAAAAGTTTTCTGGCTCTATTCAACTAACATCCCTAGCATTATGGGTTGGCTGAAAAAAATTTTTAAAGGCTCCAGTCATAAAATTTTTAAAGGCTCCACCAATTGTGAAGGTGTTATGTCTACCACTGCATGTTTCGGAAATGTTTCATTCAGCAAATAGTGGTAGTATTGCTTTAGAATGAGTCCTAGTGTTTAGTGTGTCTTAGTGTTATTTTATATGGGGATCCATGGGAATCTAAATTCTATGACCATATAGTCTTGTGACATAATGAAATCCTAATCACCGATGACAAACAAGAAAACTTCAGAATTATGTGCTTTGCAGCCAACTACACTTAAAGCAAATTCTGCATAGAGAGTAAAGAGCTCTTCTAAATGATTGGTGTTCACTGTTTGTGTCCACAGTCTGATAGGCAGAACTTGTACAATAAGAGCCGGTGCCTCCAAGATCAAAGATCATTCATTACACATGACAACATAATATTCTTTTAATTATGAAAGGAGAGAATCCAAAATAACATACTGCAAAGCTAAGGGAATGATGATTACAATTAGTTTCTTCTTGCTCCACGAGATGCATGAGATGTTGCTTAATAGACTATTACTAAGCCCCCTGATAGCACTGAAGTATATTCCAAATATTTTACATTATTGGTTAAACAATTTGCAGTACCAAAAGTAGTTAAAACAAATTCATACGCTACTAGTAAAAAAGTCAGTATCGGTAACATAGAAACAGATTAGAAAATTTTTCTTACCATTACGAAACTATACTCTTTCATTGTCCATCAATTGGCATAATATTAAAAGGCATACACTGAGTATAAGTCTCATTATCCTCCTCTTCCAACCCTTTTCCTATATCATACAAGTCCCTAGGTTTAGTCTTAATGACAACAGACCAATCTTTATCTTTTGAGTCTTGTACAAAAAACACTTGTCGAGCTTGAGATGAAAAAATGAATGGGTCATCTTTCAATAGCACACCGGTATGTATCAACTTTGAAAAATTTACAAGTGTGAAACCATTTATGTCTTGTCTCAAACCTCTAGATGAGTTTATATCCACCCAATCACATCGAAATAGTACTACCTTAAAGTTTCCATAATAATCCAACTCATAAATATCCTTCAGTGCACCGTAATAAGTTTTTCCCTCTGCATCAACCATAACCCCACTGTTTTGGGTTTTTCTAAATTTCTCACGTTCTTTAGTATGAAATTTGAAACCATTTATAATTAACCCATCATATCTGTTGATAATATTATTCGGACCTCGAGCAATGACTATTAATTCATTGGAACAATTTTCCTCCATCATCGTGGGCACCTAAAAAATTATAGAAGCAATGATTAATTATTCAATGACAATGTATTAAAAAATTGTGAAAATACCTAATAATGTATTAAATGTCTAACCTGTTTGAATAGCCATTCAGGAAATAACTCAACCAACCATCTTTGCTCAATCCTTGGGGTAGGACGAATGTTATTGTTGATGCTTCGCTGAGTTACTAAAAATTCTCTGCATGATCAGAAACTCTTTAGCTAAGCATTTATATCTGATATGACAGATAAGAAGATTACAATCATACTAACCTGCGATACTCGGATATTATATCACTGTGAAGTAACACATAGCGATGTGCTTGTGCTAATGATTTTTGGTCAAGAACAACACTTTTAACTGTCCCCAAAACTCTTCCCGCAGATGAGAACTTGTAAATTTCTGCATTCTCTACAATATCAAAATTCCTTGGAGGTCGATTGAGAGCAGTTTCAACACCTTCGAGATATCTCGAGCAAAATGTCAAACACTCCTCAGCAATATATCCTTCAGCAATCGAGCCCTCGGGATAGGCTCGATTGCGTACATAATCCTTTAAGCGCATCAGAAACCTTCAACGATAAATTTTTAAGATCAATATCAACACCGATATGATTTATAAATATAGACATTAGAGTTTAGCAAAATCACCTCTCAATAGGATACATCCATTGGTATTGAACCGGTCCACCAAGTTTAGCTCATCTTTAGATTTCTCCCATCGTGAAGATCCACATATTTGGCACGACTCTTCGTTAATATTTCCACTACGGAATAAAATACAGTCATTCGGACAACTGTGTATCTTCTCGTATCCAAGATCCAATTCTTTTACTAATTTTTTGGCTTCATAAGAAGATGATGGCAAAGTAACGCCTTCCGAAAATGCATCATTTAATAATTGGAGAAGCATAGTAAAAGACTTGCATCATTCAAATACTTCAAATGGAATAAATGCACAAGAAAAAAAATCTTTGTAAAATTCTTACAACCCGGATATAGTTCTTCATCACAAGATTTCAGCAAGTTATGATACCGAGCTGTGTCATCATCAGAGTGTATATGTTCTTCAACATGCATAAAATCAGTTGCTGTACGCTCATCACCTATTTCAGTTGCTTCTTGTCCTCCACTAATGTCTGTTAAATTTCTAATACTATGTCCAAGAGCATCTCTGAGTAAGCCCCTTATATCATCTTCTCCTACAGGTTTTTTTTCTGTATTACTGGATGCAAAACTAGAGGTGTCTTCTATATACGAGGGTTGGTTACATGGAGATGACAATATCAACTCTCCATGAAATACCCATTCAGTATAACCTCTTGTAAAACCATTCTACACTAAATGTTCTTCAACAGTTTTTGGAGCAAGAGAAGAAGCATTTACACATTTTCGACATGGACATAAAATCTTCCCATTCATATTAGATTTCTGAAAAGCAAATTTAATGAAATTCTGAACTCCATTCAAATATTCGTCACTGTATCTCGGCTTATTCATCCAACTTTTGTCCATTCTAAGAAAAAACAAGGTAAATGATACAGTCAAAAATATGCATGCGTACACTGACTCAAGCAAATTAAGTTAAACAAATAGCACTTAATCAATTAATTCAATGATTGCATAGCCTACATTTAAGAGCTATATATATGTATTACAATATGTCATCCGTATTAGATACCGGTATTGAATCGGTATGCTACGGTACGCTCCATACTGTCTAGTTTGAGCCGGTACGATGTACCATAGGATTGATAGTTTATCTATCAATTATCAATATTCGAGTTATTCTTCATATTCATAGATACATATATATATTAGTCATTAGTATACATGCACTAGTGAATGGTACGTGTTGCTAGTAATCATTAGCATGGAATTTCAATTGAGAGATTCCACTATATGGAATCAACCATCTGGTTACCAAAAAAATTTGCTTATCTTCTATCTTATCTTTTTCTTTTAATTTGCTGGATTTCTTATTATGTTTAATAAAGAGTGAGGCTATGTGCAAATTAGAATTCAATTAAAGAAATGCATTCTTTAAAAAAAATTAACATGCTACCTCTGTTCTTTCGTTTTCTTTTTTTGAAATAGCATTAAGTGATTAGACTTGTGAGTCGTACCTTAAGCACCTTTGAAAATTTTTAAGACAATTTCTAAATTATAACCTAAGCATGAAGTATTTTGGTAGTATAGAATGCACAAAGAAAAATAGCATGGTCCTAATCTTTGGGTTGGATAAAAGTTTGAGTCCATATAAAGTTTTACTGCTTTTCATGTAAAATACAACTTCCAATGAGTTTCACCAATTGAGCAAGGACAGCTGCAAACCAAGATAAATAAGAATTAAGTGGTCTGATTTGGTAAAAATATGAGGATGAACCCTTCTTTTCTTGTTTTCAAATGAGGCCTTCATGTTTAAACTTATGACAGTCTACAAGTTCAATCTTTATTAATGAAAAAAACATAGCCACATTCATCGACGAGACCTAAGTTGCTCATCCTTGAATGATGATGATGATGACGGTGATGTTAAGTTCCCAAAATCTCTACCTATTGCAATGCTATAAATTAGTTCCCAAAATTTTGAAGATAGCTAATATAAATAATTAATTTGAAAGTTCCTAAGAAGATCAGGAAAAGAGCAACGCGCATAGCACATCGAGCTCATAACAAAATATCGATCTACGAGGGATTTAAACTTTATGACCTTCGATTCGAATAGCATATTAGCTAACTACAAGACTGTAACTAATATTTATCAAGCCTTAACATGAAGTGCGAGAGAGAAACATTCCATCTCATGATTCTTTTTAATGATTGTTGCTAGTCGTATCTTCTTGCTATGTTCGCATTGCCCGTGTGACAAGATGAGAGAGCAAAATTAATAAGCAGTATGCATAAAATAGTGCCTAATAAAAGTTAATAAATAGTTACAAAATAGCAAAACAAATGCATAATCTAATCGGACAAACTCAGTGAAATAAAAGTAAGAGAGCAAACGAAACCATATATTTCCAAGACTACCACCTCAAAACTTAGAAAATAAGCTAACAAAGCAAAGGAAACGCCAGAATCTATACATTTACAGAGAATTCTAAAGCATAAACCGGAGATTAAAAAAGGAAAAGAGGAAAACGAGTTCTCAAGTACCTGATAAGAGAGCAAGTCTTCCTTTGATAACCTTCCCAAATTTCTAAGCCAACGAAGAGATCTGAAGAGCAGTAGATCTAGATCGCATGCAATCGCTCCAATCCACTGAAATGAAAAATATTAATACAGTAATGAATGAACATTCCTAAAATAAGGAGACAGAAAGAGAAAGATATATAAATATCTCCAGGCAGAGCTCTCTCCTTCTGAAAGAGAAGAAGATAATCCTATGATCCTATGATCGAAGCAAGAGAAGAAGATAATCCTTGCCGGCTCCAAACTTCAAACGCAGTGTGAGTGCTCTGTGGCGGAGGAGGAGGAAGTCGTCCACGAAGAGGAGGCCAACAGAGAGGGGAGGAGGGGAAGGAGATGCGGCGGAGATCGGTGAAAAGGGCTGAGGACGGAAGGGGTCGGTCGCCGAAAGGGGACGGAAGGGCTGAGGATTTAGGGTTGTGGCCTGTGGGGGGAGGGGATCGATTAGGTCTTGTGGTGGGAGGAGTGAAGTCCGACGATGCTTATAAGCGTCATCGTATTTTTCCTATGCCGACGCTTATAAGCGTCGGTAATGGTTTTTTTCCCGACCCTCTTTACAAGGGTCGGCGGTTACCGTCGGGGAAAAAAAAATGCCGACGCTTTCATTTAGCGTCGGCAATATAGAGTCGCGACAGCCCTTTATTGTTGTAGTGGAACTTGAGTAATGCACCTAAAACTCAGACGGTACCATGTTGTGGTGGAGGTATTAGTGCTCTAAGAAAGTCATTCTGTTTATGCATACTACACTTTAGTATTCTTCTTGTTTTGATAGTTGCGATGCTTGAGAAAAATATATATCACGTGTGTATTGACTTAGATTTCATTATATATCATTTTATGAATGATGTTTGTAGGTAACATCACTGCAAACCCTCACGAGACAACACTCATCCACTAGGATAACCTAGGGGTTTAACGGCTTGTTGCACGTGCTAAGTGCAATCGTGATTCCTACGAAAGTGAGTACTTATCTTAATTTTATGCAATTAGTTCTAATAAAATATCAAAGGATCAACCAACACTTTTTGTACTCTCATGTTATTGTTACTCTGAATTGCTAGAGACTAGCAATAAGCTAGTTGAGGGGCATGATAAGAGCACAAAGTACGATCTAAGTACTAATTAACTTAGCCTAATGCTAGCAAAATAATGATAAATAATAGGTGTTAACATTTGCATGATTAAATATTTTATCTTTAGCACTTATTATAATTTTTATCATTATTTTATATAAATTCATCCAAAAAGAATGCATCTTCCCAGCTGCAGAACAGAGTCCATGACTCTTCTTCCGCACACCCGAGCGACTTCCCATATTCCACGATGCATCCCAAGCTTCCAGCCATCTGTAGTCAATTGACTTTGTGTTTCCAAATCAGCATCATCCCAAGCGCCAGCATCAGCTTTTTCCATCTTCACCATCCTAGGTTCCACGTCTGCATTGTCCCGCGAACAGAGCTCCCTAGCCATCCGCATGCAGCCCATCATCCCGCGAGCATCTCCGCGTGCGAGCCAGCGTCCACAGGCGAGCCAGCGTCCGCGTGCGATTCTCCCACACCCAAAGTGCTGCGATCTTCCATTTCCGCTTGCAAACCTCCCAGCGTCCGTGCCCCATTCTCGCGATCGTCCCAGCATCCGCATCCCATGCTTTCGGACCCGTATCAGATCCCCCAGCATCCACGATCTTTCGGAGTCTCAAATCCACATCGTCCGCACCCGTGATCAGCTTCCGCGTCCGTGAGCTAGCATCCGTGGCGATTCTTCCGCATCCAATTCCCTGCAATCTTCTGTTTCCGCGTGTGCCTCTTTCCCCGTTTCAAAGCTTTCGTGATCAACGTCCGCGAGCAATCTTCCGGATTCCTAGCATCCCATGAAGCGTCGCAACACCCACGATCAGCCCCAGTCATCCCGTTCGTCCGCTCATCCCAGCACCATCCGCCCATCGTCCTCAGCCGAGATTCGCGTCCATTCCTTCCAAACCATCCGCATCTCATCCAAATTCCAGCGTCCGTTTTGATTTGCTTGGAAGATTATTTGAAATTTGGAGAGATTTTCCTTGAATAAATAGGAGGGGTTAGCGAGCCAGAGTGAGCGGGGGGCTTCCTCTCTCTCTCGGGTTGTTCTTGTTCCCACTCAAAAATAGAGGGGCTCTTATTCAAAGAAAAAAAAAACAGAGAGGGGAAGATGATCGGCTAAAGTCCTAGTTGATGGGTGAAGGAAGATCCTTTGATATACCGAGTTCATGATATAAATTCTACTCCTTTACTTTATACGATTTATCTTTTTGATTATGCCATGATTCTTATATGTTGAAAATGCTTTTATGATTTATGCTTATTGAAACATGTCTTCCTCGATTATTTGCTTCATCGTTGACATTATAAGGCACATTGAATACTCAAAAAGAGAGTTCGTTTTATCAAGAACATACTCCATAATTAAATTTTATCTGCTTATAATTCTTAAAAAAACAAAAGAATCATAGAATTTATCGCATGAATTTGATATTATCAAAGGAGATTCTGGATCCCTACACCATCTTAATCTATCCAAACTTCGATTATCTATTTACTGATTTATTTTCTATTTGCAAAACACCATCTTAATCCACAAATTTATTGAATTAATTAATCTGAAATTATACTAAATAATCTCATATATATATTTCATTCCCTGAGGATTCGACCTCGGACTTCCGAGAATTTACTACTTGTACGATTCTCCTATACTTGGGAGATCAGTTTCGCGAAAGCATTTTTGCGAACGCGTCACCTAGCCACAATATGATAGGATGCAAACTACATAGAACTAGTCAATCAGGAGACCAAGCATGGTGAATTGGCTAATCTTTGGAGCAAAGTTCCAACGTTTCCAATAACTTAATCTCAGCAAGCCAAAGAAATATGGCTAAAAGTTATGAGGTGTCCTCAAAAGCCTTTAGTTGATGCAAGAAGTCACAGCAGACCTAGGTACATACTTCGGTCCAAAAGATTAGCCATTTTTGTTACGAATGGATGGTGATGTGATAACTTTTCAGATACAAGGGTTGGGGGCAGTGACATGAAATAGGAAAATTGCAATGAACGAGGTACATACTTTGGTCAAAAGTGCCAACCATCTCTTCATAAATAGATAGTAGCAAGGAGGTCCTATAGTAAAAAAGGCTTGAGGGCAACTATATCAGGAAGGAAGCTAGCATCACCCAGAAATCTTATATACGATGGTTCTATGCTAGGCGATATTATCATCTTACTTTTGTATCAAGATCCTATAAGTTATGGATTAAATTGATTAAGTCAATGTAGGTGAGAATCATGTGATTCTTGCCAAAGTCTAAGAGTTTGGCTATATCACATGGATGGAGACCTAAGCCAACTAGATAGAATTTTCTAGACATGGAAAAAATAGGCAACGATTAAATCTTGCATTAGTCTAATAGAAGACTGAGGCAAAGTTTGTTGGGAATTGTGTTCTAAAAGTCAATCATCGGTCTGTTGATGATTGAATTGTATATGAATTAATGAATTAATAAAAGATTATTTGGCATTATTCATCGCATATATTCTGTATATTTTTTTGAACTCTTGTGATGTGATGAAGTCCTTAGGACTCTTTTAAGAGATAAAGGAGGATTTGTCTATGAGTCCTTAAACCAGTTCGCGACCAAACGACATGCTATTACTAAGACAATAACATTATCAAGAATACGTCGTTGTGTGTCATATCGTTGGTTGTTCTATTAACCAAGGAGTGTAGAGATACTGATATGCCATACAGGTGAAGTGTAGGAGTACATTTTACTAAACGTGACCAGTTCCTGAATGCTCTGCTGTCAAGAGATGTTTCGAGTGGATATGGCTATATGTGTCCCTCCGACCTAAGATCACTATGGCGACTAATAAGCAACTCACTGTACTTTGGTATCAGACTATCTGAGTTTCTAATTCAGTGATGGAAGGTTACTGGGTGCAGTCAATTACTTGCGAAGTCGGTGTGTGAGTCAAGATGGAATTGACCCCTCCTGGTGACATGAGATAATGCTCTTGTATTTAATTTAGCAAAACCTTGGCCAGGGTAATCCTTGTGAGGAGTCACAGGATTTGTAAAGTTGAAACACATTTTGGATGAACTAATTAAAGAGTTGACAGTGAACTTTGAAGTCATCCTATGCATTCGAAGTCATAGGAATGAATTATACGGTAACCAAAGTCCAAGAATTTTTGAATGTTTATTTGCAATCATTCGGCCTATTCGGATGTCGGGTACCATTGCTAGATAGTCATTTCGATTAGTACAAGAAGTTGTTCTTGTGCTACCAACTTAGGTTCGAACCTATGGGGTCACATGCATAGAATTTTCTAGGTTGATGAAATGGTTGACAGATAATTAAGAATCATCCAGGGGTACATTGGTCAATTCGATTGACAAATTATCCTAAGCAAAGATTGCAGTAAAATAATTATTGAATTATTGAAGGATTAATTAGCAATTAGATTGCTAATGAACTCAATTTGATTGAATTTTTGGGCTTACGTTGAGCCAAATTGAATAAGATTCAATTTGGGCTACATTAGGGTTTGACCTAATTGGATTGGATTCGATCCAAGTAGATTGGGCTTCACCAAATTGATAGAACTTGGCCAAATTGGATTAGGCCTGATCCGAGTCAATTAGAATTCCTTATTTGATGAGGATTATGAGTCCAAATAACCAGAATTGGATAAGAAGAAAAATTTCTAAATTTTAGGAACCTACATTATCTTTCTTGGAGAAGAATGATATCTTGATTTATCCCCAAAATTTTCCACACCTATCCTCTTTATTTTTGGCCAAAAATTGGCGTGAGAAGAGAGGAGGCGTAGGGTTATATTTTCTATAAAAATGACACCTCAAATCTTCCTAAAAAGATAAAGATGAAATTCCTAATTTATAGGGATTGCATGGCACATGAAATAGGGTGGTCTGCGGCTGAATTTTGGGCACATGATTCCTATATTTTAGGAATTAAAAATGCACAAAATTTAGATATATTTATCTCCTCTTAGTTGCCGAATCATCAGAATTTTTTAGGGATTTTATCAGCTAAATTAATTGGCTAAATTAGGTGTGAGGCGTGGGGGGGTCTTTTGGCTATAAAAGGACCCCCACACCTAGGGTTCCATATATACAATATTTAGAGGTTTTAAAAAATTTTGAAAAAATTCTCTGAGGGCCGTCATCCCTTTTCCTCCTTCTTCCTCACGTCTATCCTCCATCTCCCTGAATAACAATCAAAGGTTGAGTATTTAGAAGGAGAAAGCTTCAGCCATTACAGCGTTCCTGCGCAAGCTAGCTCTCCCGCAAAAGACGATCTATCTAGGGCTTCGTGTGGACAATCTATAGAGGCCGGATGCGTGTGCGGCTGCAAAGCGTGATCAGGGAGTCATCCAAAATCTTCAAGAAATCAAGTATGAGAATTGATCTCATTAAAGTTAAGATTAGATCTTAAACATGGTTGCTGAAATTTCAGAATTGTATGTTAGACATACAATTATTGTTTCATGCTTTACATAAATATTTAAATCATGGTTCTTATTTTTGTTGTAGAGATCTGATCTCTAGCATGCATAAAAATTAAATAGTTTAATTTTTAAATGCTTCCGCTGTAATTTTTGAAAATAAATGCATGCAGCAAGGGTTCCTTTCAAAGATACCAATCTCAGATTATTAAGAATAGGAGATTAGTTTATAGGCTGCACGAAGGAAGATAGCGAATACAAGCTACATAAGAATAAAGATAAGTTAAGGCTGATGAGGCATGGCTATCGGCTTGGTACATGCAAAACGATCATGCTTATATGTAGTGGGGAGATAGTTGATAGTAGTTATTGGAACCATCAAAAGTGGAGAACAAATATGAAAAGTAACAGGTAGAGTGAATAGTTATCATATATGTGGATAATTATTATGTATTAGTACAAATAAGTGGAATTGTAATCTATAAGAGGACTCTTTGACAATCAATCAATCCAGTTCATTTATCTTATCTTTACATTTACCTTTATCTTTTATCCTATTAGTTGGTATAACATAGTTCTTCTAATGTAGCTTCACACTACACCCCTTATCATAGCTCAATGCAACATCCTTATCTTAGTTTAGTGTTACAACCTTTCTACTATAGTCCCGTACTACATTCCTATTTGGATCCATCTTCTTTGAATGTGATGGTGGTGAATGTTCTTGAAGAACTAGATATCTGAAGCCACGCTACTCTCTATCCTTCCTCTAGGTCATTATTCTTTCGGTCGATTCAATGACAATGTCATGCCCGTACATGAATCTTCCAGTGCTACTAGAACTTGTTATCCCTTGCCTGCCAACTGAGTTCCTCGGCGCACCTGGAACAGGATGGAGGAGGGCTAACACTTATTTACATGTCTCCATTTATATGACTATGCATGCATATGTTTACAAACATGCATATTCATATAGATGCATACAGGATAATGGAATGAAATAAATCTAATAGAAATGAAATTTAAATTAACATTCCAAGGCCCAAGTTTATCCTATGCTTACTATGTGAAATATATGAAGTAAGAACCCACACCATTTGTGATAATCTATGTATCTTAAATTAAATTATTAACAAAGTTTAAATAATTAAAGATCTTTAATAATTGAAATATGTAAATTAAGAACCACCACACCATTTTCGAAATTTCTCTCTCTCTTCCCCTTCCCTCCTTCCCACCTTCCCTCTCCCTTCTTGGCTTGACCTCCCTCCAATATTCGAGCAGGCCTCTGCCCAACAACTCCGACTACCCCACCGAGCCTCAATCTATTACCAGCAAGAACCTTGTCTCCCAAGATCCCCAACTTCGACCCCTCTCTCTCTCTCTCTCTCTCTCTCTCTCTCTACATCCCCCTACACCACCCCCCAACTTCTCTAATGTCTTCTGCTTAACGCCTCCTCCATTGTGCCCTCCCTCTCACCCCTGCCATTAGCCCCATTGGCGCCCTTCAAGTTCAAGTTTCCCGCCCTCAACTGGACCCCTTTTTCACCAGCACCCTCGTCTGCTTCTCATGGCCACCTCGTCTAGGTCCTCCGCCTCTTCACCATGGCATTGGTCTCCTCCTTGACCATCCTACCTTTGTTGCATCGGTCATTGCCATTCAAGGAAGTCAGGCTCATTTGGATCGCACCCATTTAGGCTTTAGGTTGGGCTTGGGTTCGAGCTCAGGCTAGACTCCTGCTATAGCCCGAAAATTCTTTTTAAGGATGCCTGAAGCTAAAACTTTTCCAAACAAAGCCTAGGCTGCCTTCTATGTAGCCCAGCCTCATCCGTTCCAGTCCTAATTATCATGTATATGTGCAATTGTCTATCAAATCTTATGAGTAACAGATTGATCGCAATGATACCACTAGGTAACTAATATATAACTTTCACATGATTTTCAGGAGGAAATGAATTAAAACTTGAATTGAATTTTTCTGATTTGCTCCAGCGAGTAATTGGATTTGAGTCTCGGGAGAGCCCGACTATTAGGTAGGCCGAGATTTCAATATCCGCTGCTGTCTTTTCGCGAGTGGATATAGTTCCTCTCAGCATCAGAATACGAGAATCCGAAACTCCCTTTCCCTCGATGGACTCCGGTCTCTTCTCCCTTGCTCGTGGCCTGAGAAGAGCCTTCCAAGCCCGTCTCCGGTCCCCAGAAACCTTCGGTCTCCAGCCGAGCCGGTCTTATTGCATGAAGAAAGCTCCTCGCCAAACTCTCCAGTCCATGATATGGCCGCTCGGCCATCCCAGCGTCAGCCTCGCGCCGGAGCTCGACCGCTGGGTCGAGAAGAGGAATCGCGTCCGCCTCGTCGAGCTCCATAACATCATTCGCGAACTCCGGAAGCGCCGGAGGTACAACCAAGCACTTGAGGTTCATCTCTTCAACTGACGCTCTTAACATGTTTGTCTCTTTTCCTCTTAGAATATATCTCACTCCAGTTATATGTGCAACGTCAATATAGTAAACATATTTTGCTTATGAAGCTATCCACTTCCTCTAATTTTACTCTCTTTCGTCGAATTCCTTCTTCACTGTACATGACTAATAAAAGGCACAACTTAGCATAATAGCACTTCCATTAAAAAAAAAATCATAAGCATGAGCACGAAGGTGAGGGAAGCAAGTTTGACTTCATTCAGAATGTTTCCTTTGTGTCTACATCTTGGAGATCTAAAAGTTCATCTTCAGTAAACACTTTTCCATGATATGCAAATGCTACTCTTTGGATTGTGAGTTAGTGGATTTGTGGGTGTGTCTCTAAATCACACGAGGATCAGTATGTGCTTTGTATGATTCTTGCGTAATTATTGGGGTTTCATTATCAAAATTTCTAGTGTATCACCCTTAGTTTGGGTTGCTTTCGGTGTAATTAGATTAATGATCCACCAAGCGACCATTACTTGGTGCAATGGTAAAGGATTGGGCTGACAAATGCATTGGCATGGATTGGAGTTTTACTGCAGCAACTCTTTTGAAAAAAAAGGAAAAAAAAAGGAAAAAGCTAAAGAAAACTTTAGGTCTATTCCCAATCTATCCCTCCTAGGTTCCAGGTTGCTGAGACGATGAGTAGCCCTTTACATTAGTGATTCACTGATTGTGTAGATTATAGATACTGTATTTTGCAAAAAATAATTAAAGTCTTTACTATTTTTGGTTGTATTCCATAATGACCTATGCAAGTATTCAAATAAAAACACAACATGTGCATGTGCTTTTTTGGGCACGATGTATTTTTACCCTTTTTATAGGTGATTGGTTTTGTTCTGCTGCAAGTATTCAAATAAAAGAACTATAGGTTGTGAGCACATGAGACCCTCTATGTCAAAGGTATTTGAAAATTTATTTTTTTCTTGTTTTGTTTTCTTTGTGGTGGTGGGTGAGGGGTGGGAGCAGTTGGATTGCATTGGGGTTGCAGCAGCGAGGAAAAAGTTTGGGGAGAATAATCTGATTTATTTAAGTTGTGTCTTCAAAGACATCCGATAAAGTCAAATTTACTAAAGTTGTCAAGGAACAATTTCATAGGCAGAATTTGGACAACAGTAGCGGGCCTAGGGCATTATAACGGACCTACCTATTTTCTTGGACAATTAAATGCCATCGACTTAATTTATATAGGGAAAAGTTACAAGATTTTATATTTATGGAAGAATGGTTCATTTTTTCATTAATGACTGGCATTACGTTGGAAACCTAATCACTTGTTGGGCGATATGAAGCATTATTAGTGCAATTTCAACATATTTTCATTTCTCATGAAAACAAAGATGTAGTAACTTCTTGATCTTGGCAATATTGCTGATAACAAATTATAACTTGGTAATAGTGCTGGTGAAGGAGAATTTTCTGTGTAAGTATCAATGTATTGCTAATCATGTTGGCGGCCATTTTGGCATGCGTATCCCTATTATAGATAGTGCTATCTATACCAAAAGATAGAGAAAAATGCCAAAATATATGCAACTAGTATTCTGAAGTACGACAGAGGTATGTACCTGAGATCTTCTACCTTATGTGCCACATTTGCTTTGGAGTCTTGTTGAAATCTTTTTCCTCTTAAGTGCTTCCTTACCCTTTTTTTTCAAGAGCGTTCCTTTCCCATTTCTGCACCTAAATTCATTCTGCTACACACTACTAGCTAGATAGATGCAAAAACCTATTTTCAGTTGTGAATGGACACGAACAAGGGCATTGTTGGAGAGTCTAACTTAACATGATCAAAATCCAGAAAATTATTAATAAATATCAAATAAAGCCAATTCTTAAAATAAAAAATATTTTTGAACCTTAGTCACTTCTCTTTCATGGTTATCATGGAAATATTTCTTAACATTTCTAGACTCAGTCTCTTCATTCTTTACCATCAGTTAAATAAAGAACATATAAATTTTCTGTTAATTCTATGTTGTAAATTTTTGAAAGTTTGATGTCTGACTTATGACTCTTGTGATACATTTAAGTTCTTTTTTTCCTTTTTAATTGATGTGACATTCAGTTAATTCTAATTAATTTTTCTCCCATCTAAACCATTTCCAGTTGCTTTTTTATGGCATGGAGATGGGCTTTGTGCTTTCAAAAATGTTAGCTGACTCCTTTATAGAAATCCCATATCCCAAGTCATAGTAGAGACGTATTCCGGTTGTTTAAACATCTCCTTGTTAGGGATTCTATGATGTAGGGGCGCAGCGAAAGCGCGGAATTTCATAAATTTTCATAATGAAATTCCGTAACATCAGACCCTAAAACCAAGATCATCTTAATGGTAACAATCAAACTTATAAAATAAATGTAGGAATAAAAGAATACCTGTAATGCTAATTCCAATATTCAGAATTTTTACTAGGCGCCCGAGTGTTCACCCTCCAACATTGATCCATATGGGAACTTGCTTTAAGATTCTAACTCCTAAAGAACTTGATTCTTGATGCTGAATTCTTCCAAAGAATTCAATTGGCTTCTAGGCAAAATAACATTTCTAAGTGCTTTGCCTTTCTCCCTTTTTTCTTGGCTTCCTTCTCCTTCTTTCTAATTGCCTTTTTCTTTCCTAATTCTCCTTCTAAGCCTTTTGTCCTAAAGAAGACCTTTTGTCTTAATTTAGAACAACCTTGGAGAGAGATGTAAGAAAGAAGGGATTGGATTGATTGTGTAGAACCCGGAAATGCCAACTATTTATAGTTGGCGAGGGGGTGCACTTGGCGTGAAATTCTTCACGCCTCATGAAGGAAGAGGTGCCTCATCAAGAGGCGCCAATCCCCACATTCCGCACATGCCCCACACGCTCCTCATGCCTAAAAAATAGGGAAGAGGCGCCTCTCATCCTTATCCCTTCATCCAATGGCTGATGGTGATCTAAAAGCCATAAAAGATGGCGCCTCATTCATCTTGGGCATGAGGATAAGAAGAGGTAGTTAAATAGATTAGAGTCCTTTAACCAAATGGACTTTTCATCCTAATCCAATCATGGCGCCATCAAATCCAATCCAATTGGGTTCAAACCAAGCCAATTAGGTGCCAACTTTTGGTTAGTCCAAACTAGGATATAATTTAACCAAAAAGCCAATTTAATTAGATCAATCCAAATCAAGAATCAGATTCGAAACCAATTCGAATTAGAAGCTAGAGTTTGCAACACGTGCTAGCATGTTCATTATGCAAACATGATCTAATCTAATTAGATCCTTGATTAGTTCTCTTGTGTGTGACCCATTGGGTTCCATATCTAGTCAGTAGTAGGTCCGGATGCAAGTTGACCTGATTTAATTAGAACTTTTCTAATCGATTTAGGTCCAAACTGTGCAAATCCGAGCTTAACAATTAGAACTCTTTCTAATTAGTGATCGAATTAATTTTTTTAATTCGATCAAATCTACAAGACAAGATTGACGTCTAGCAACGTATCATGTCTACTTGAAAAATATGAAATTTGGTGGAAATACCCAAATATACCCTTCAGTGGCAAGTTACCGTGCAATTTAATTCTTCAATCAAGCTGCATTCCGAATATGTTTATGAGTATGGATCTATGTCAAACTCAATTACATATTCATTTCTCTCTCAGTATTCTAATGATAATTCGAATAATGAAATATTAGAAACTCTTTCTAATTTTTATTCTGCTTTGATCAGAGACTTTCTGAATTTTCATACGATTAGCGTAAGGAAGTTGCGATTTTCTCTTACTAGAAGTGATTGATTCCTTGTTGACTTACTCACAACCTTCATACACAATCCACCATATCCAGAAGACCCCGTACACGACTTTAGTCATGAATGAGTATGAACCAAAATATAAATTCATGTACACAAGATACCATGGTGGTCTAAGGATGATAGTGTTATTTTGATGATTAACACAATCATTGAGGAAATATCTAATTAAGTACTACAAGTTAACGTGATACATCATTACTGAGTTCGACACTCTTGATACATTAGAAGAATGACATCAAGATGTCTTTTAATGATTAATAATGAGATAAAATTTGTAATAGAAAAGGGATAGAGAATTTCAAATTCTAATTCAGCAAAGTTTCAAGTGAAATGTACTCTTAAGGGCAAAATAGTAATTTTCATTGTTAAGAGTATGTAGCACTACCATGGCATACATTTAAAATTGCTTGAAATATATTTCATTGATTGTATGGATGAGTCTAACCTTAAGATGCAGCAAAGTGTGGAATGAGTCGACCCCAACATAGGTGGAGTCGACCCTGGCACATCATGGAACCATCAGGCACACCTCTGCGAAAATGGCACGGATGAACAGTAGTGGAGTCGACCCCAAGTATGCTTGAGTCGACCCCAGGAGCGGAGCCGACCCCAAAGAACCTTGAGTCGACCCCAGCTTCAAGCCTCAAGAAAATAAGTCTCCGGAATTTACTGAGAGGGCCGACCCCAACTTTTCTTGAGCCGACCCCAGATGGAGCCGATCCTAGAAATGCTTGAGTCGACCCCACTGTAGCTTGAGTCGACCCCAAAAAGAGTTGAGTCGATTCCAGTGAAAAATAGCTGAAATACAAGGTTCTGTGATTCCTGAGAGGGCCGACCCCGCTGTAGCAGGAGTCGACCCCAGTGAAAGTTGGGTCGACCCCAATGGAAGTTGAGTCGACCCCAAGTATGATGAACAGTGGTTTGAGTCGACCCCAGAAAAGTTTGGGTCGCCCCTAGCACGGGCAGATGCATAACGGCTAGTTCTGCAGAAGTACTTTTTAACCTCCCAACGGCTAGTAACGGATAGTTTTTCAAATCTAACCAATGGGGAATAACCTAAACATATGGGAAAGTATTTATAATGACACTATTCATCAGAACAAGTCATCCTTTGTATAAAAATCAAAGATTACTCAAGAAAGAAAAAGCCCTAGTATTCTTCATTGAGGTGCTTCATTCAAGAGTCAAAAGGAAGTGGTATCAGAGCAAGGTGCTTTCATAGTATTTGTTGATCTTACGATCAAGAGTCAAAGATCATGACAACCCAAGTAGGATGTTCTATTAGCGAGGGACAATCCACAAATAGACCACCATTGTTTAACGGCACTAATTATACTTATTGGAAAGCTAGGATGAGGATATTCATTCAAGCACTAGACTATGACATGTGGAACATCGTAACTAGGGGGCCACACACACCCATAGTTAGTATAGAGGGCACAATCATTCCTAAGCCTGAAATGGATTGGAATGAGAGTGATAGAAGACTTGCACAATTAAATGCTAAAGCAATTAATGTACTTTACTGCTCACTAGATATAAGTGAATTTAATAGAATATCCACATGCATCTCCGCGAAAGAAATTTGGGATAAACTAGAGGTCACACATGAAGGAACTAATCAAGTCAAAGAGTCAAAAATAAATATATTAGTACATAAGTATGAATTATTTAAAATGGAATCTACTGAGTCCATAACTGAATTGTTCACCCGTTCACTGAAATCATAAATGGACTAAAGAGTTTAGGAAAGTCTTATGCTAACTCTGAACTAGTGCGAAAAATTCTCAGGTCTCTACCAAGAGTTTGGAAGGCCAAAGTAACTGCAATTCAAGAAGCAAAGGATCTCAATACACTGCAATTGGAAGAACTTCTAGGATCACTCATGACCTATGAGCTGACCATGAAACAAAACTCAGAAGAGGAGGTTAAGAAAAGGAAGACCATTGCCTTGAAGTCTACAACTCCAAAGCAGAAAACTGAATTAGAGGAGTCCGATAATGAGGAGGAATATGATGAAGAAGGAATGGCAATGCTTGCAAGAAAAATTCAGAAAATTCATGAAAGGTAAAAAGAAATTCCATAAAAGAAAATCTTTCATAAGATGTAGCTCAAGCCGGAAAAAGGAAAAAGAAAAGGAAAAGAAAAAATAAGTGCCAATATGCTATGAGTGTAACAAGCTCGGGCACTTCAAGATAGATTGCTCGGAATTGAAATGGATGGCAAGAAAACTTAAAAAAAGGAACCTCATGGCTGAATAGAGTGAAAGTGAGGAGTCAAGTTCGGAAGAGGAAGATCAACAAGAGACGGCCCAAATCTGCTACATGGCCAATGACAATGAGGTAGATTCTGAACTTGAATGTGATTTTTCAGTAGAAGAGTTACATGATGCATTTTTAGAACTGATGGAGAACAAAAAAGCTAATCAATAAAAATAAAGTTCTAAAAGATGAAAATCAATTTCTTATCAAAGATAAGCTGAAACTATCTAATAACTATGAAACATTAAGTAGGAGGTTCACAAATGAAACCAAAAATCTAATTGCTGAAAATGTCAAGCTAAAAAAGGATGCAGAAAAATACAAATCCTTAGTGGACAAGTTTACACTTATTTCAACTAAATTAAATATGATTCTTAATAGTCAAAAAGCTGTATATAATAAGGCTGGTTTGGGATATAAAACAAATAGGAAGCAAAAATACTTAAAAAACATATTTGTGAAAGCCAAAATTGAAAATATAACTTGTCATTACTGCAACAAAGTAGGACCCAAAGCATATGAATGCAATCTTAGAAAGCCTAGCTATAACAAATTGAGTGATAAAAGTAAGCTAAAGTCCAAAAAAATTTGGGTTCCAAAAGGAACACCAAGTACTAACCTTAAAGGACCCAACATGGTTTGGGTACCTAAAGCACATTCTTGACTTTGATTGCAGGAGTGTCTTACAGCTAATAAGAGGGATAAACGATGGTATCTAGATAGCGGCTGTTCAAGACACATGACAGGTGACATAGAACAATTTGTCATCTTGGAATCTAAGGAGGGTGGAGTGGTAACCTATGGAGACAATGGAAAAGGACTTATCATTGGAAAGGGTAAAATCTATATTACTCCATCCATATTTATAGAAAATGTTTTATTAGTTAATGGTCTGAAACATAACTTGCTTAGCATAAGTCAATTTTGTAATAACCTATGAATTAATGGTCTCAAAGTCACATTTGAAGCTTCAGTATACGAATTACAAATTCAAAAGATAATAGCATTGTACTTATGGGACATAGGCATGGAAATATTTATATGGTACATCTTCATGATTTAGGCAAGAAAAATGGATTATGCTTAATTACTAATGAAGAAAGAAAAAGTGAAACAAGTTGGCTTTGGCACCGTAGACTAAGACATGCTAGTATGGACTTAATATCAAAACTAGTCAAGAAGGATCTGATAAAAAATGTGCCAAAATTAATCTTTGAAAAAGACAAAATCTGTGAACCATGCTCATTGGGAAAGCAAACAAAATCATCCTTCAAATCAAAGAATATAGTATCAACCACTATGCCCTTTGAACTCATACACATGGATCTATTTAGGCCTACTAGAACTGCAAGTCTAGGAGGGAAAAAGTATGGACTAGTCATAGTAGATGATTTCTCAAGATATACATGGGTTTCATTTCTTGCACATAAGAATGAAGCATTTTCAGCATTCTTGAAATATTATAAAAATATCATAACTGAAAAGAAGCTCATCTTAATTGCGATTCGAAGTGATCATGGAACTGAATTTGAAAATCAATACTTTGAAGAATTTTATAATGAAAATGGTATCTCCCATCAATTTTCAGCATCTAGAACGCCTCAACAAAATGGGGTTGTTGAAAGAAAAAATAGGACCTTGGCAGAGATGGTACGCACGATGTTGTGTGAGTCAAATCTTCCAAAGTACTTTTGGGCTGAAGCTGTAAGTACTGCTTGCCATATTTTAAATCGTGTTTTAATACGACCTATAACCAAGAAAACTCCTTATGAACTTTGGAAGAATAGGAAGCCAACTGCTAAATATCTTAGAGTATTTGGATGTAGATGTTTCATTTTAAACAATGGCAAGGAGGATCTAAATAAATTTGATGCCAAGTCAGATGAAGGTATCTTTTTAGGATACTCTACATCTAGCAAGGCATACAGAGTATTCAACAAAAGAACTCTTGTAGTTGAAGAGTCAATTCATATCATTTTTGATGAGTCTGATAGTGAGTCTCCTAGGAGAGAAAATACTTCTCATGATGATGCAGAAATTTTTGAGTTCGAAAAATTGAATCTTAATGACGTACCAAATCAAGAAAACGAAGATGATCATGTACCACCACAATCTCAAAACTTGCAAAAGGGATGGAGGTACGCATATGGGCATCCTAAAGACTTAATCATTGGTGATCCATCTCAAGGGGTAAGAACTCGATCCTCTCTTAGAAATATAAATGACTATCTTGCTTTTGTTTCACAAATAGAACCTAAGAATTATGAAGAAGCTGAAAAAGACATAAATTGGATAAATGCTATGCAAGAAGAATTAAATCAATTCAAAAGAAGCAATGTATGGACATTAACTGAGAGACCAAAACATAATTCTGTAATTGGAACAAAATAGGTCTTTAGAAATAAATTAAATGAAAATGGGGTAGTTATAAGAAATAAAGCTAGACTTGTAGCTAAGAGATACAATCAAGAAGAAAGGATAGATTTTGAGGAAATATTTGCTCTCGTAGCCAGATTAGAAGCTATTAGATTACTTCTAGCTTTTGCATGCTTCATGGATTTCAAATTGTATCAAATGGATGTAAAAAGTGCCTTCTTAAATGGTTATATAGAGGAAGAAGTATATGTAGAGCAATCTCCTGGTTTTGAGAATCATGAATTGCCAAATCATGTGTTTAGATACATAAGGCATTATATGGATTGAAACAAGCACCTAGGGCTTGGTATGATCGATTAAGCAAATTTCTGCTAAATAATGATTTTAGTAGAGGAAATGTAGATAAAACACTTTTTCTCAAAACAAAATTCAGTAGCATTGTCAACGGCTGAGGCTGAGTATATAGCTGCCGGAAGTTGCTGTGCTCAAGTACTATGGCTTAAGCAATAACTAGAGGACTATGGAATTAAATTAGACAACATTCCTATAAAGTGTGATAACACTAGTGCCATTAACCTTACCAAAAATCCGGTTCAGCACTCTAAAGCCAAGCACGTTGAAATAAGATATCATTTCATTAGAGATCATGTGCAAAATGGGAACATATGTATTGAGCATGTATGTACCGAAAAACAATTAGCTGACATATTCACAAAACCTTTAAGTGAAAATAGATTTTGCATGCTTAGGAGGGAATTAGGCATATGTGATCCCTTTGATTGAAAGAAAATGGAAGGAACAAGTTGCCTTATGATACTCCTCTCTTATTTTAAAAATCCCATGAAACATGAGTAAAATTATTCATTTCTAGATTCCTTACTCACATATCAATGTTCCACAAAGATTTGGCAAGGATTGGAAGAAAGGAAGAATTTAAAAAAAAAAAAAATTTGGCCTGAACTAGGGCCGACCTAAGCCAGAATGGGGTCGACCCCACGTTGAGTCGACCCTAGCAGAAACTGGGGTCGACCCAACGATGGGACCCCACTTTTAAAAGGGACCCATGAGCTACTCTAGGGCACTGTTTCATTTTGTGCTCTTCCTAAAATCCTATTTTTCACTCTCCAATCTCTTCCAATCATCTCCAAACAGTAGAAGATTGCATCCCCAAGCCGTTGGATCAAGACCTAAGGAAGCATTTGTGAAAATGGGACCCAAGCGAGCCGTTGCTAAGAGATCCGGGAGAGTTTCACGGTCAACCCTTATAAATAGACATGCTAGAGATTCTTCTACAGTGCCCCCACAAGGTGAGACACGTGTAGAGCCTCCTCCTCCTCCCTCCCCTTCAGTTCAACTTGCAAAATATGTGGGGAGACCGGTTACCACGGGAAGAAGGATCCACTCCGAATTTTTGGATCAAGAAGGGTTCCGTTTGGGGGATTGGATCCAAAGGCAAGGATGGGAGTATCTTTGCTCCCTAGATTTGGTGACCTATCCGGGCTTGGTTCGTGAGTTCTACGCCTTCCTAAAAGTTGGACCGGGAGGGCTTGTGTCTGAGGTCCGAGGAGTAAGGGTTAGGGTCTCGGAAGAAAGTTTGAGTGAGTTGCTTCATCTCCCCTGCGAAGGTACAATTCCAGAAAGATCGGAGAGCAAGTTGAGAGCTCTACAGTTGATCTTTGAGAGAGATGATTTTGAGTACTCCGAAAATGTGATAGCTAGCTCTCTATCAGCTGAGATGAGGTTGTTGCACAACTTCATAGGGCGGATTTTATTTTCGAAGAGTGGGAGATTTGATCACATATCTGAGCGAGATTTGGTTATTATGGAGCACGTCATTCAGGGCATTCCCTGAACCTCCCAGCTATGATGATCAGGCAGATGAGAGAGGCTATCTGCAAATCGAGAGTTTTCCTGCCCTATGGTATGATACTCACCCTGGTCTTCCGACAGCATGACATATCTGTGGCGGGAGAGATCTCTAGGCATCTATTATTCACTGACACTTACACTGCACGGTCCCTAGTTCGTATGGGTTATGAGAAGGTGAACGGGCAGTGGGTGCGTGGAGGAGCAGGGATACATGCACCGGAGGGTGATGCACCAGAGGTTAGAGACCCCATCCCTGAGGCTGAGGTACCTGAGGATCATCCTACGGCACCTTCAGAGGCTGGACCGTTGTCATCCATACCCACGGGGTGCACAGAGGAGTTTTGGAGTAGAATGACTGAGCTTGTGTCAGCTCAGGTGAGGACTCTCTCTGACGGATTGACAAGCAGGATGGACATTATGACTGCTGAGATTAGAGATCTCAGAGAGCAGGTGGGAGCATTACAGAGAGAGAGAGGCTCATGGTCCATCTGTGCCCTGAGCAACTGAGTCGGAGGATTCGGCACAGAGTCATCCAACTCAGCGAGGTCCACGCCAGACTCAGTCCCATCAGGCTCGACCTTTCCTCGCCACTTATGCTAGGAGGATGAGGACTAGATCACAGCCCTTAGATACCCCCTAGGCTGATGTTAGCATTATGATTAGTGCCTAGGATTTATCTAGCTCTCATATGCATTTTGCTTTGTTGATGTCCTTTGTACTTTGATTGAAGAACATTGTATTTTTAGCATTAATATACTACAATGTTCCATTTTGATCAATGAAATTTGAATATTTATTATTTACTGCTTCTATTTATCTATTGCCATACACTTGTTTGATGATAACAAAAAGGGGAAGAAGTAAGAAAAGAAAGAAGTTGAAATATAAAGGGACAAATAAGTTTGAAAATTATAGTAAGAGATAATATTCACTTAAGGGGAGCAATATGTAACAATGAAAATTTTAAAGTCTAAATTTTTAATCAAAATTTCAGAATTTGGCACATACCTCTCATGCCTCGATACATAACCTGAAACTCTTGCTTTATCTCAAATTTTTGAAGTTTCATCCTTAACCAAATACAAAAGAAAGGGGGAGAAAATCAAAAGTTCTAATTGGCAATATTTGGATGAAAGAGGGGGAGTCATCACTTTCAAATTTGAAAAGCTGAAATTCAGCAACCTGAGCTATTCTAAAACAAATCTTCTAATTTTAAGATAAGTATCAATCTGCTCATATTCAATATTTTGTAATCATCAAAAAGGGGGAGATTGAGGATGATAGTGTTATTTTGATGATTAACACAACCATTGAGGAAATATCTACTTAAGTACTACAAGTTAACGTGATACATTATTACTGAGTTCGACACTCTCGATACATTAGAAGAATGACATCAAGATGTCTTTCAATAATTAATAATGAGATAAAATTTGTAATAGAAAAGGGATAGAGAATTCCAAATTCTAATTCAGCAAAGTTTCAAGTGAAATGTACTCTTAAGGGCAAAATAGTAATTTTCATTATTAAGAGTATGTAGCACTACCATGGCATACA
Source organism: Phoenix dactylifera (assembly GCF_009389715.1). Classification (NCBI taxonomy): domain Eukaryota; kingdom Viridiplantae; phylum Streptophyta; class Magnoliopsida; order Arecales; family Arecaceae; genus Phoenix; species Phoenix dactylifera. Next base: position 88,483 of record NW_024068134.1, read on the forward strand.
TTCAAAATTACTTGAAATATATTTCATTGATTGTATGGATGAGTCTAACCTTAAGATGCAGCAAAATGTGGAATGAGTCGACCCCAACATAGGTGGAGTCGACCCTGGCACATCATGAAACCATCAGGCACACCTCTGCGAAAATGGCACGGATGAACAGTAGTGGAGTCGACCCCAAGTATGCTTAAGTCGACCTTAGGAGCGGAGCCGACCCCAAAGAACCTTAAGTCGACCCCAGCTTCAAGCCTCAAGAAAACAAGTCTCTGAAATTTACTGAGAGGGCCGACCCCAACTTTTCTTGAGCCGACCCCAGATGGAACCGACCCCAGGAATGTTTGAGTCAACCCCATTATAGCTTGAGTCGACCCCAAAAAGAGTTGAGTCAACCCCAGTGAAAAATAGCTGAAATACAAGGTCCTGTGATTCCTGAGAGGGCCGACCCCGCTGTAGCAGGAGTCGACCCCAGTGAAAGTTGGGTCGACCCCAGTGGAAGTTGAGTCGACTCCAAGTATGATGAACAGTGGTTTGAGTCGATCCCAGAAAAGTTTGAGTCGACCCTAGCACGGGCAGATGCATAACGGCTAGTTCTGCAGAAGTACTTTTTGACCTTCCAACGGCTAGTAACGGATGGTTTTTCAAATCTAACTAATGGGGAGTAACCTAAACATGTGGAAAAGTATTTATAATGACACTATTCATCATAACAAGTCATCCTTTGCATAAAAATCAAAGATTACTCAAGAAAGAAAAAGCCCTAGTATTCTTCATTGAGGTGCTTCATTCAAGAGTCAAAAGGAAGTGGTTGAGCAGATAAAAAAAGGCATTAAGAGCTCCACCAATGCTTGAAGAGCGAAGCATTCCTTGACAAAGAAGAGAAGAGCCTTGTCAAAGCGATAACTATATTCTAACTCTTTTTTGTAGCTTATAATTGTTATATCTGCTCATTTAAGAGTTTCAACCTTCTTCTTCTTAACAATCTTGTAAGGTTTGTTGGTGAGCCCGTAAAACCAACGGTGTAGGTTTGTTGGTGAACCCGTAAAACCAACGGTGAAGGTTTGTTGGTGAGCCCGTAAAACCAACACAGGTTTTTGGTGATCCCGGAAAACCAAGTGTAAAGGTTTTTGGATTGTGAGCCCGGAAAACAATCCAACTGTAATCCGTGGAATTATAGTGAATTCCCAAGGGGTCGCTTGGGGAGTGGACGTAGGTGCATAGCAGAGCACCGAACCACTATACTTCTTGTTGTTTGTATTGTGTATTGTTCTAACTTCACTACTTGCACTTAATTTATATTAACTAAATCACTCACTCATCAATTAATATAATTAAGGAATCGAAAATCAAGAAAAACCGATTCACCCCCCCCTCTTGGCTTGTCACCTTGGGCAACATGGTCTCAGGTTAAAGGACAAGTTGCACAACTTCCACTAAAAGAATCATCTTTTGACACGTAAGTAAGATTCCATAAGATATTCTCTTGGCAGGTCAATTCAGTGAAATCATTTTTTCTAATGAGCACCCATATCTTTGTATTAGTATCTCGACACAAGTGATTGTGAGATCAATCACCCTCTCCATCGAGCATACAGAAGATGTGCTAGTCTTTCCGGTAACATTGATCCCCGACTCAATATACCAACAACTGAGAATATTTTAGATTAAGGTTTTAGGATTTTAAATCTCACTTGCATGATCTCATCATAGTCATAAAACCATTGCCCTAATCTATGGGGTTCATCATAAATATAAGATGCAGCATATGATGAAACATCATGTCTTTTTCATTTATAATAAAATATCATGTACATGAGCTGGAAAATAAAAAAAAATCCTATCGCAATACAGATTGCGATTGGCTTGTAGGGCATTATTCTTTCACTCCTAAGCACGTGCACTATAGCATTAAATCAAGCACACAAATAAGTAGCACTTCATTTGGTAAAACAACAAAATTACAAAGCAATTTAACCCATATTTTGAGGTAAAAATCATGTTAGTTAGTCACTTAATAGATTTTAAAATATAATGTAAAGGAGTAACTTGGATGCATGTATCCTCAATGAACATATGATAGAAGGCAAGTTAAACACAAGAGCATTGAATAAACCTCTGGCAGTCTCCACAACAACTAAAATGTAATGAATCTCACTAATACGCTTTGGTATGGTTGACATGATAAAGTATCCTATCATAAGAGAGGTACATTGTACACTTGGTTGTATTAGTACTGGCATCATTGCAGTACTACTAGAATATATATAATAATACACTGGTATTCTAATCTTATTATCAAATAGTAGTTATTGAAAAGTGAATATAGTTGATTTTTTTTTATTAAAGACATGGAAGATGAAGAGCATGCTCAACAAAGAACTTAGCTTGAGTATTTGCACCTTCATCCTATGTGGTTAAAGTCGGCTTCCTCACAAATAGTTAATTTGGTTATCTATGTCATGTTTTTGTGTTTATGGCTTGTTGCATAAGTTGTGCTGAGAAAAATGAGGTCCTTGATATTGCTAAGATAAGTTATTTTGTAGCTTTTGTTATTTTGCTCACAAAAATTCTCAGTGTTTCCATGTGTGCCTAAAACGATGCATGGACAGGTTTCCGAGTGGATGAAAAATAAAGGCAAAGTATCATTTATGCCAAGCGACCATGCTGTGCATCTTGATCTGATTGGTGAAGTTCATGGATTGGCCTCTGCTGAAAGCTATTTCAATGGCATGCATGAGAAAGACAAGACGGAAAAAACATATGGTGCGCTCTTGAACTGTTATGTGAGAGAACGCCTAACTGAGAAGGCCTTGTCCCATATGCATAAGATGAAAGTGATGGGCTTAGCATCCTCCCCTCTGCCTTACAATGATATCATGTGCCTCTACACAAATACTGGCCAGCATGAAAAGGTTCCTCTTGTTCTGGCTGAAATGAAGGATAATGGGGTCTTACCTGATAATTTCAGCTACAGAATTTGCATAAATTCTTATGGCACAAGGCGTAATGTTGATGGCATGGAGAAAGTTCTAGAAGAGATGGAGCATCAGCCACAGATTGTCGTTGACTGGAACACGTATGCTGTGGTTGCAAACATCTATATAAAAGCAGGGCTTATTCACAAGGCTGTGTCTGCACTTCAAAAAGCAGAAGAAAAGCAGGACAAAAAAAATGGGCTTGGCTACAGCCATCTGATCTCCCTTTATGGACATTTAGGAATGAAATCCAAGATGCAGAAGCTATGGGAACTTCAGAAGTTAAATTGCAAGAAATTTATCAACAAGGACTATACGGCCATGCTTGGGGCGTTGGTGAAGCTTGGGGAGTTGGAAGAAGCTGAAGTGTTGCTTAAGGAATGGGAATCAAGTGGAAATGCTTTAGATTTTCGTGTTCCAAACATTCTCCTTATTGGGTACCGGCAAAAGGGTTTGCTAGAAAAGGCTGAGGCAATGCTTGATAATTTCTTAAACAAAGGGAAGACTCCACCAGCAAATAGTTGGGGAATTGTCGCAACTGGATATGCAGAGAAGGGCAAGTTGGACAAGGCATACGAGTTTATGAAGAATGCCCTTTGTGTTTATGTTCCAAATGCAGGGTGGCAACCAAACCCCAAGGTGGTTAAGAGTATACTGCATTATATCAACAATGAAGGGGACAATGGCATCAAGGATGTTGAGACTTTCATTGGTTTATTAAAAATTGCAATGCCCATGGATCAGGATATGTATCACACATTGATCAAGGCTAATGTTAGAGCAGGGAGAGATGTAGATGACCTTTTAAAGAGTATGGAAGCTAATGGAATACAACAGAATGAGGAGACGAGGAAGATTCTAAGATCAATATGTTAAAATTACTCCTGTTATTCATGAATAAGAATTTATATCTTAAGGAGGATATCAGATAAGAAAGGACATGCTTTAAGTTGATTTTTCCATGCTTCTTTTAGATTATTTTTAATATTGGTCTCTTCCAAGGTTGGTAGTTGATTTTTCCATGCTTTTCTAAGATTATTTTAAGTATTGGTCGCTTCCAAGGTTCATAATTGATATAGCTGGAGGATAAATGTCATTGGAAATGGAAGTAATACTGCATGGAAGACTCCAGTACATTTATGATAGATTATTAAAAAGTCTTGGTAGGTTTTATTTTGTGGGTGGTAGATTTTTTTTAACTTGCTTAACTTGAATTTCTCAAAAAAAATTAGAGAAAGATGGAAGAATCCCAAAAGTAGGGCTTAAATCCCTTTTTCTTTTATTGATGATCTACATCTCCTAAACTGAAGTACATAAGTCCTATTTATAATACTAGTGAAATCCTCTTTTTTAGAATTTGAGTCTAATTCCTTTTCTAGTTCTAATAGGAATTGTCCTCTAAAATTAAATATGACTAGTAAAAATAATTTAAAAAAATTAAAACTCTATAGGAGGTAAATCTTGACTTCTACATCAATTTTATCTCTTTCGCTTTGCCTAATTCTTTACAGATTGGAAGATAAGGTCGAGTCAAAAATTTTTCTAAAAAGAAAAGTTTTGGTTTAACTAGCCTATTTTAGGGCCCAAAAAATGAAATTTTATCTCAATTTAGCTTCTAGGGGTTGGCCCAAAGTTTTAGATTTCGAAAAGCTGCCTAATTGTAAGAAAATAATAATTTCAATCGGACATCATATGATCAAGTTATGGCTTTTGGAAGTTTGCCCCATGACTTGACTTTCTAATATGGCAAATTTTGTTTTTGGACTCTGTCCAGCCCTACTCTTAGTAGCCGAAGTGGTTCACATCGAGTCTGAAGATTCTCTTGGATCCAGGCCTACTTTCTTGTATCGCGGTTGAACCACAGTTTTTGTTCGAAGATGGTTTCTGGCGTGGCTTTTCTTTACTTTTGGGTCTCAATGAATCGCTTGCTTTGCTCCCGCATCTGGACTTCGTGATATGGGCGCTCATTGCCATCTTCATCGTCGACGATGACTAGGACGACTCATCCTCGATCTTGATCTCGGTAGATCGATTAGTGGAGCCAAGGGATGAGGGCTTGGCCTCTCATAAGTAGTATCGGATTCTTGTATTATCATCATAAACTTGTTGCAAGCATTAACAAGTTGCTTTGTTTGGGCAGCAGCTGCAAGGTCAATGTTATCTTGTGTTTTGGAGGCAGTGATCATAAACTCCTTTCCATCCTTTATGAATCAATACTTCTTCAAATGTTGGTAGAAGACTGTATCTCGATCCAAAGGTATGGCCTCTTAAGGATAACTTAGCAAATATCCAAAGGAACTACTTTACAAGTTACCTCATTAATATACCTCTCTATTATGGCGAACTTGAAGGTACATTGCTTGATGATCTTCACCTCGAAGTTCTTTTAAATTCAACCAAGAGGGTAAGGATATGGATGAAACTTGGACTTTAACCCCAACTTCTGAGCTAAATTTTAAGAGATAAGATTCTTCTGGCTTTTAGCATCTACAATAGTTTTGATAATACTCTGCTTCACCCGAATCTTCAAGTAAAAGAGTTCCTCTCGCTCCTTTAGATTAGAAACATTGTTGTTCCCATGTACGAACTTTACTAGGTAAGAGCATGGCTAGAAAGCTTAAGACACGTAAAAGCTACCTTTTAAACACTAGAGTATCTATAGATAGTAAAGTAGGTCTCTAACTAGTTTACACAATCAAATTGGCTCTAATTAGAAAAATAGGAAGAGAGGAAAAGTGATGTGGGAGATGACCTTAGGATGGCTCAAGATAGGGGTGAGAGAGAGTGAGCTGGGTTTTGGTTCAAGGGTTAGAGATATCAAGAGAGAAAACGAGGTAGCAATAAATAAAGTGTGCGGGAGAGAGAGATCTAGAAAGAGGTAGAGAAAGATAGAGAGAGGCAAACAGAGATAGAGAGAAAGAATGAGATAAAGATCTAGAGAGAGAGAGAGAGGGTAGAGAGAGTGAGCTAGAGGCACGGGGAAAAAAGGAATTGGGCTCGTCTGTGAGGGAGAGAGACGAAGGAGGAGAGAAGGAAGAGGCAGGTGTTCTGCCCCTTGATAACTGCATGTGCCACAGCCATGACATCTTATAGGAGAGAGAGGGAGAGAGATGAGGGAAAAAAGAGGGGAGATAGAGATAGAGAGAGGGAGGAGGTGAAGGGTGGTGGGAGGTTAGTCTTCGTCAGTAAGGTAGCCATTTCCCACTAAAAATTTGAAAATAGTGGTAAACCCAAAATCTCCAAAACAAGAACAATGGATAGATAAAAACTTACCATCCAAAGGAATCCACCTAAGCAATACAGAGTTTGATGAAAAAAAAAACTCACCACCCAAAGAAATCCATCCTAGGGATGCAGAGCTCTAGTGATCACCAATTACAGACAATCTTCTTGAGATATAAAGCAAGAACATGCTCACTATGCTAAAAAAAGCCTAGAAATATAGAACACCCAAAAGAAGAAAAACAAGCCAAAGGCTTACTTTTTTAATTCACTCAAACTCGAATTAAGTTCTCCCCCTAAAAACAAAACATAGGGCATGCTTTTATATAGGCACGTTTGGAATGCTTTCTAAGCAATTACAAATAATTCTAAACTTAGGGAGAAAGACAAAGTGCCATAAATAGGTGTTCTCTAAGTAGGCATCCCATAAAAAAGAAAAATATCATATATTGGCGTTCCATAAGAGCCCTAAATGTGAGGAAAAAGAAAAAGACCATATTTAGGTGTTCCAAAATTTATCTTTGCTTAGGCATAAACCAAAAATAAATTGCCATAAAAGGAATTCCTTTTTGGCTCCCTTGATTGAAAAGGACTCTCCTTAAGCACTCATGTTAAAATCACCATAGATAAAATTTCTTTTTAGCTCTCTCGTTTGAAAAAGACTCTCCTTGAGCACCCGTATCAGAGAACTAAGAAGAAGAAGGAAGACAAGAAGAAGAAGAATATGAAGAAGAAAAAGAAGGAGAAGAAGGAGAAGAAGAGGAAGAAGTAGAAGAAGAAGAAGAAGAAGAGGAAGAAGTAGAAGGAGAAGAAGAAGAAGGAGAGCGAAGAGGTAGAAGGAGAAGGAGATGCAAAAGAAGTAGAAGAAGAAGAAGAAGGAGAAGAAGGAGGAGGAAGAGGAGGAGGAGGAGGAGGAGGAGAAGAAGAAGAAGAAGAAGGAGTGATGCCGGAAAAAATAGAAGAGAAAGACAATAACGAACACTCCAGCACCAACCAAAAATTTGAGAATAGTGGTAAATCCAAAAATTTCCAAGAACAAGAACAATGGATAAATAAAAATTCACCACCCAAAGGAATCCACCCAAGGGATATAGAGTTTGATGGAAAAAAAAATCACCACCCAAAGAAATCTATCCTAAGAATATAGAGTTCTGGTGATCCTTATAGACAATCTATCTGAGATACAGAGTAAGAACACACTCACCATCCAAAGAAAATCCTAGAGATACAGAACATCCAAAAGAAGAAAAACAAGCCAAAGGCTTAATTTCCTAATTCATACAAACTCGAATTAAATTCTTTTCCAAAAATAAAACATAGGGCATGCATTTATATAGGCACGTTTGGAATACTTTTTAAGCAATTACAATTAATCCGAAACTTAGGAAGAAAGATAAATTGCTATAAATAGTTATTTCCTAAGTAGGCATCCCATAAGAAAGAAAAATATCATATATTGGCATTCCATAAGAGTCCTAAATGTGAGGAAAAAAAGACCATATTTAGGCGTCCCAAAATTTGCCTTTGCTTAGGCATAAACCAAAAATAAATTGCCATAGAAAAAATTCTTTTTGGCTCCCCAAGTTGAAAAGACTCTCTTTAGGCACCCATGTCATGCTCTCCCGATTGAAAAAGACTCGTCCTCAAGTCTGGACCAGCTTCATCTTCATCTCAATGATAAGGGGACAAGTTAGATACATTGAATGTAGTTGAAATACCATAGTCTCCTGAAAGTTCAACCTTGTAAGTATTCTCCCCAATACATCGTAATACCTTGAATGGACCATCAGCTTGAGGCATTAGCTTCCCATACTTTCCAGTTAAAAATGCTCCTTTTGAAAATGAATCCACACCAAATCTCCATCTTTGAAAGCTGCCAGCTTATGAAGCTTATTGATGCTAGCATGATACTTCTTGTTAGATGTATATCCTAGAAGCCAATCTAGCTGACACATAATTTATTCTGAGATATAGTATTGTACTTGACTTTATTATTATAGAATAATAATGGGCATCTTTTTTATTCATATTGTGTATATGTTTATGAATTCTCCAAAAAATTAATAAGATGATGATGCATATTTTCAAGAGTTGAGAATTTGAGCCATGTGTCATTGATGATTAATTCCTAAATTCTCCTGATTGATGGATCATCACAAGGACGGTGATTGATCTGATGAGATTAGTGCACATATCACTATCCTTTTGGATAGAGGAGTCTCGAGTCCACAGTGTAGGAACACTGGAGTGATGTGCAGGTGCTTGTTAGAGAACAAGGGTACAGAGCGTGACCAAAGCAAGAAGTCATTTGGATGTCTATCCACTCGTCGTGACTTACTTGATGTTGCAGTAGTATGACTGGTCTTTTGGCCTGCGGTGCTTCGGCTATTCATAGTGAGATGCTGTAGTTTGACTACACATATACATGATCTCTAGCCATATGGGTGGTGTAGATTGGCTGCAGTAGGTTCATTGTAGGAGTAGAGTGTGCATCTACATGGAATCTATCGACCTTGGTAAATAAGGAGTGGTCTTATGTGATTTATGAGACTGAATTCTTAATACCTCGGCCGGAGCAGTATGTGCAGTGGAAAAGAAGTTTTCCGCTCTCGAACTAAAGTCGAATAAATGATAGAGATACAACCAGCCTATCTAAAGATCCTTTGCATGGAATTGAAGGTCCTATGATTAGGGCCAGGACTAAGAGTATGAAACAAGCTTTGGAAAGCCTGATCATAAAAATCAAAGGAAAAGAAGACCAACGTGAGATAGAGGCTGCACCTAATTGGGTCACTTTCATACAATTGGGTGAAGATGCTTTGAGTCCAACCTGAAGACAACACTTTGGAAAGTCCAAATCACATGACAAGAAGCATTCATGGGAAGGCCAACTTTCCTATTGTATTTGGATTTTCGTGCATATTTTTGGGGTGATTTTTCAGATGATATTTTGTATTCCCCAAGTCACATTCAGACTTTCTTGTAGTTCCCAAAGTCACTATAATTACTTTGGGATCTTTTTCCTAAGTTCTGGTTACTTTTCTAGGAGTAGGTGTACCATGCATTTTTCCAAGCCTTGGTAAACGCAGCCTTGGTAAAAAATGCATGACAAGTAGTGCTATGTAATTTCCTAGGAGTTGCTTCTCTTTGAAGCCATCTCAGCCTTAAAATAGCACCTGATTGTACTTGAGAGGGGAGGACGCATGAATGAAATTTGAGAGTTTCTCTTATGTGAGAGCTTCACCTTTGTTCTTGGATTAGAACTTGATAGTGTTGGTTTTACCGACAGGTCGCGGTTAGGGTCATGCTTCTTTTGATAACTTTAGTTCTACTGGCAGGTTGCGGTTAGGGTCAAGTTCCTCTTTCTCTACCTGTTTTCAGGACGGTCCGAAGTGTGCTCTTATCATTTGGTATCAGAGCCCGGTTCCTGAAATCAGGTGTTATCTATCCTTTGTGTGTTTATCTTGTTTAATTCAAAAAAAAAAAAGTGTTCCGCTGTTGTTTATCTCTATATCCTTGGTGACATCTTCCTTTAATCGATTTGTGTCATCTTCCTTTGTTCTTTTCTGTTCTGCTATTTCAAAAAAAAAAAAAAAAAAAGAAGAAAGAAAGAAAAGAAAGAAGAAAGGAAGAAAGAAGAAGAAGAAGAAGAAAAAAAATTCGGGGCAAATTTTGCTTCTAATTTTCTTGTTGGTTCTTTAACGCTTCCATTGAATTGTTCTCAATTCAAACCTTCCTTGAACCCTTTGTTAGTTCCAATTAAATTGTTCCTTGCGAGTTCTTATTCCCTAAGGTTATCATCGACTCCTTACTGTTTTCTGTTGCGTAGAAACATCCAAAAGGTTCTCATTTAAGAGCTCATAAGGTGAAGCTGAGTGGTAAAAGGCAAAAGGGTGAGATCATCATCAAGAAAAAGCCATAAAAGAGTGTCCACCAGAGAGAGGAGTGTGTGAGGACCTATTCTGTTTAAACTAATCTTTTGATTGCAGCATACAAAGATGAGTAGTGAAGGTAGTGAACAACCAGATGTTGATATGAAGTTATGGATGAAAGCCATTGCTGATCAACTTACTAAGCTTGGTGCACGAATGAATGATTTGGAATCACCAAGCAGACTCAAATCTTTGAGGGGGCGGATGTTTGAAGAAGGAGAAGAAGAGGAGCATTCGGATGGAAGAAGTAATGGAAGGAGGCAAAGAGATGAATCAAAAAAAGATAGTTATTTGGGAAGTATTAAGATGACAATCCCTGCATTCCAAGGTAAAAATGATCCTGAATTATATTTAGAGTGGGAGAGAAAGGTTGAACATGTGTTTGAATGTCATAATTATTCCGAGGAGAAGAGGGTTAAACTAGCCATTGTTGAGTTCCATGATTATGCTAGTATTTGGTGGGATCAAATTGTGACTAGTAGACGTAGAAATGGGGAAAGGCCTATTGGTACATGGGATGAGATGAAGGCTGTCATGAGAAAAAGGTTTGTACCCAGCCCCTACTATAGAGATTTGCACAGAAAATTGCAAAGTCTAACTCAAGGCTCCATGAGTGTGGAAGATTACTATAAGGAGATGGAAATAGCCATGATTAGAGCCAATGTTGAAGAAGACCGAGAGGCAACTATGGCTAGATTCATTGGAGGTTTAAAGAAGGAGATAGCTGATGTGGTAGAATTGCAACATTATATAGAGATGGAGGATTTGCTGCACAAAGCTATTCTAGTGGAAAGGCAATTGAAAGCTAAGAGTACTTCCAAATTTACTACTAGTTCTTCATGGAGATCGAATTGGCAAAACAACAAATCTGTGTCAAAGCCAAGAGAAGATGCAAAGGCCAAAAATTCGATTGCTGCACCTAAAGGTAAAATGGAAACTAATTCGCCCTCTAGATCTCGTGATATCAAATATTTCAGGTGTCAAGGAGTTGGACATATTGCTTCTCAATGTCCAAATAAAAGAGCTATGATACTGCTGGATAATGGAGACATAGAGAGTGTGAGCTCAAGTGATGATGACATGCCACCATTGGAGGATTGTAGTGATGTTGAAGTTGCTGAACCTGTTGTTGGAGATGTGCTTGTTACTAGGCGTGCTCTCAACATGCAACCTAAGGCGGGTGTTAATGAGGAGCAACGTGAGCATATATTTCATACGAGATGCCATATAAACGACAAGGTATGCAGCTTAATCATTGATAGTGGAAGTTGTACTAATGTTGCTAGCACCTTGTTGGTTGAAAAATTGAGTTTGCCCACATTAAAGCACCCTAATCCATATAGGCTTCAGTGGCTGAATGATTGTGGAGACATAAGGGTGACTAAGCAAGTGTTGATTTCATTTTCCATTGGTAAATACAAGGATGAAGTTCTTTGTGATGTGGCACCTATGCATGCTGGACATCTACTTCTTGGGCGTCCGTGGCAATTTGATAGAAGGGTTATTCATGATGGGTACAAAAATAGATACACTCTTGTTATGAACAATCACACCATTGTTTTAACACCTCTCCGACCAACTGAGGCCTATGCTGATCAAATCAGAATTACAAGAGAGTGTAAGTTGAGAGAGGAGCAATTGAGCATTCAAGAAAAAGAGAGGAAAGATAAGAAAAATGAGAGTGAGCAGAAGAAATAAAAGAATAAATCAGAATCCAAAGAATAGAAGAAAAAGAGAATGAGTGCATTTGCAAGCAAAAGAGAGGTTGAGAGTGCTGACACGATCGAAGGGATTACAAAGCGAATCCCAACAACGTGCGGCTCGGTCTATCAAAGATAACCGATCAGCCTTCCTGGCGTGGGTACCTAGTCTCTATGACTTAGGTCACGCCTAACAACAATAATGCAGTGAAACACAACACCAGAAAACACCACAAAGGAGAAGAAGAAATGTAGGGGAAGAGAACTTTATTGAATAACCACTCAACTGATTACAATAAGCTCTCTTGGCCTCTCCAGCTCTCCCGGATACCAATCCCTCCCCTTTGAGGGTCCTCTTATAGAGGAGCAACCTCCAGTTACAAGTCCCTCACGAACTCAATTTCCCATGCACAAGATAAGGATGAATTCTAGATAAGATAGGAAAACCCCCATTCCCGCAGGATTCTGCGCAATCAGATAAAACCGCCAAGTTCATGCCTCAAACGAACTCCGATTACCATGAAACTAGATTCGTTGGATTCAGGACGAAAAATGCTTCCAGATGGCACCTTTTCCACTTTGAACGGACTTCTGTAGAGTTTCCAAAATGCCCCTCAAAGTGAAAACGCGTGGAAACAGCGTTACAGCCACGTCCTCTAACCATACACGTTTTCAGTTATAAAAACGTGTTAAAACGTGTCCCTTGCCTTCTGGAGACTTATGCCACGTTCCTCCATCAGTGGCACACATTTCCATGCATCCCAATTTCCCGGATTCAGTCCATGCTTCGAGATAAGCCCACAACGCTGAATCAGTCTCGTTGCAGCAGCTTTTCTCCTAATGATGAACCAACATGTATTCTCAACAATACACGCCTTGGAGCACGTCCCACGGCCCCATGCTCTTGGGTATTCCACCTACATCTTGCACACGTTTCCCTAGGTGATCCTAGGGCCCAGATTTGGTCTCCAAGTTGCCCAAATCTCTAGAGAGCACCGTCATGCAAACCTCAACGAACCTGCCGTGAGACCCAACAACAATAGTTCGGAAATCAATTCACAGATCGTCCAAAAAGATTAAAAGGAAAGGAATATAGACCCCGTTGCTATAAAGAGCAAGAAACCAATACTATCAAAGGATTAGGAATATTGACCCCGTGACTATAGGGAGTCAGAAACCAATATTATCAAGGGTTGGAGGTTTAAGTGGTTGTACTTGAAACTACCGTTTCTACACAAGAACAATAGAGAGAAAATTCTCACAAAAAGATTATATTTCGGAATTGCTTGATTACAAGTGAAAACACCAAGTATTTATAGGCAAAACAAGCCTTGGGTGCATTGAACCAACTAGAAAAACATTAAATGAAAGTTGGTGAAGATGAAAGGAATACTACTTAAAGTCTTAGCAGCAATTAATTAACCTTGGGAAGTTGCAGCAAAACTCCCAACCATTTTGACTAGGTTCATCATTCATTTGCAAGCCTCAAAATTGTTCTTCAGCCTTCCGAAAGCCAATGATAAATGCACCATAAAGAGGAATCTGAATTTGAAAGGATTAGACTCTTCTTTTTCATGTTTAGATAATTAATTGGGCTGGATATTGCTGAAATGAACTTGCCACATATTAACCATCTTCAAGTCCAAATCTTCATGTGGACTAGAACCTTCTCCTTGGGCTTGAGTTAATAAAGTTTGGACAGCTTCTTCAAGTTTCTTGGCTCGGGATTGGCCCAATTGGAATCTCCACATCATCTTGAGCATCTTCTCTGTCCTTGTCAAAGTCCTTGAGCTGGATCATATCATTCCCCCCTTCTTGAAAAGGATTCGTCCTCGAATCAAGATCTGCATAAAAGGGAGAAAGATCAGAAACATTAAAGGTAGAACTAATATCAAACTCACCTTTAAGATCAATCTTGTAAGCATTGTCATTGATCTTTTCCAGTACTTCATAAGGACCATTCCCACATGGATTGAGCTTTGATTTTCGTTGGCTAGGGAATCTCTCTTTGCAAAAATGTACCCAAACCAAGTCTCCTAGTTGAAAAATGACTTCCTTTCTTCCTTTATTGGCATGGGCAGTAGCTTGCTCATTTTGTTTAAGGATATGTTGGCGTGCTTCTTCATGGATTTTCTTCACCTTTTCAGCTTTCTTCTTCCCATCTAAACTGGTAATCTTGTTAACAGGTAAAGGAAGTAAATCCAATGGAGTTAATGGGTTAAAACCATAAACAACTTCAAATGGGGAATAAGAAGTAGAAGAATGCACAGTTCTATTATAAGCAAATTCAATAAAAGGAATGCAATCTTCCCAAGTCCTCAAATTCTTTTTAATTATAGCACGCAACAAAGTACCTAAAGTCCGGTTCACAACCTCTGTTTGAGGGTGACAAGTAGTAGAAAATAACAAAGTTGTTCCCAACTTACCCCACAAAATTCGCCAGAAATGACTAAGGAACTTAACATCCCTATCACTAACAATTGTCTTAGGAAGACCATGAAGACGAACAACTTCCCTAAAAAACAATTCAACAAAATGAACGGCATCATCAGTTTTATGATAAGGGATAAAATGTGCCATTTTAGAAAATCGGTCTACAACAACAAAAATTGAATCTTTTCCCCTTCTAGTTCTAGGTAAACCTAAAACAAAATCCATAGAAACATCAGTCCAAGGGTGACTAGGAATAGGTAAAGCTTTATATAATCCATGTGGTTTCACTCTTGATTTGGCCTTTTTGCAAGTGACACATCTGTTGCAAATTCTGTCAACATCTCTTTTCATGTGAGGCCAAAAGAAATGTTCTTTCAAAATTTTCAGAGTTTTAAAATACCAAAATGTCCCATTAATCCTCCCTCATGAGACTTCCTGACAAGAAGCTCACGTAAAGAACACTTCGGAACGCAAAGCTTATTTTCCCGAAATAAGTACCCATCTTGCTTGTAAAATTTTCAAAAGGTTTTGTTTCACAAGCTTCAAAAACTGTTGAAAACTCAGAATCTTGTGGGTACAGCTCCTTGATATGTTCAAACCCCAAAAACTTTGTTGAAAGACCAGATAGAAGAATATACTTTCTTGATAAAGCATCAGCAACAATATTATTTTTACCTTGCTTGTATTGGACAACATATGGGAACATCTCAATAAACTCAACCCAACGAGCATGCCTTCGATTAAGCTTACCTTGGCTCTTCAAATGCTTCAAAGATTCATAATCGGTGTGAATAACAAACTCCTTTGACCATAGGCAGTGTTGCCACGTCTCTAATGCTCTCACCAATGCATAGAATTCTTTGTCATAGGTGGAGTAGTTCAAGGCAGCTCCGCTCAACTTCTCACTAAAGTAAGCCAAGGGTCTCTTGTCTTGTATTAGGACAGCACCTATACCAATATCAGAAGCATCACATTCGATTTCAAAAGTTTTAGAGAAATCTGGTAAAAGTAATAAAGGGGCAGAACTTAGCTTTTCTTTCAAGGTGTTGAATGCTTTCTCTTGTGCTTCACCCCATTTGAATTCAACACTTTTCTTGATGATTTCTGTCAATGGAGCAGCTATAGTGCTAAAGTTTGGAACAAACCTTCGGTAGAATCCCGCCAAGCCATGGAAGCTCCTAACTTCGGTGATGGTAGTTGGTGTAGGCCAGTCTTTGATCACCTTTACCTTCTCTTCATCAACTTCTACACCTCTAGTACTTACAACAAAGCCAAGAAACACAATTTTGTCCAAACAAAATGTACACTTCTTAAGGTTAGCATGCAATTGCTCTTTTCTTAGCTCAAGTAAAACATTCTTTAAATGCCCTAAGTGTTCATGCAAGTTCTTGCTGTAAATCAATATGTCATCAAAGTAGACAACCACAAATTTTCCAATAAACTTACGCAAGAAGTGCTGGGTGCATTAGTTAATCCAAAAGGCATAACTAACCACTCATAAAGTCCAAGTTTTATTTTAAAAGTAGTTTTCCACTCATCTCCCTCTTTCATTCGAATTTGATGATATCCAGATTTCAAATCAATTTTAGAAAAGCTAGTGGAACCATGGAGTTCATCAAGCATGTCATCAAGACGGGGAATAGGATAACGATACTTTACCGTTATTTTGTTGATAGTACGGCAGTCAATGCACATCCTCCAAGTTCCATCTTTCTTGGGAACTAGCAAAACTGGAACAGCACATGGGCTCATGCTCTCTCTAACATGACCTTTGTTCACCAACTCTTCAACTTGTCTTTGCAATTCTTTTGCTTCTTCGGGGCTGCATCTATAAGCTGGTCTATTTGGAATTTGGGCACCCAGAACTAGGTCAATTTGATGTTCAATGCCTCTAATTGGTGGCAATCCTGGTGGCATCTCTTCTGGAAAAACATCTTGAAATTCCTGTAAAAGAGATATGGCTGTACTAGGCAAAGAATCATCAAGGTTAGTTGTTGAGAGGTAAGCTTCCTTATACAAGATCAACATCATTGGCTTCTATGAAACCATAGCTCTCTTAATCTCTCTTTCTTTTGCATAGAATTCACTTTTTTTTTCCTCTTTCTTTTTCTCACTTTTCTTATCAGATTCTTTTGTCACAATTTCTTTTGAACTCTCATTTTCATCCTTACTTTGTTTAGCACTGGTTGCTACAGATTTCTTAATTTGATTTTGCTCTTCAAGAACTTGATGAGGGGGTAAAGGAGCCAAAGTGATGTTTCTGCCATTCTTGGTAAAGCTGTACTTATTTTTGTAACCATCATGGAGGGTACGCCTATCAAATTGCCAAGGTCTTCCAAGCAATATGTGACTTGCTTGCATTGGAACCACATCACAAAGGACTTCATCAGAATATCTTCCAATGAAAAAAGATAGAAGTACCTGTTTTGTGACTTTTAATTCTCCACTATCATTAAGCCATTGAAGCCGATATGGATGAGGGTGCTTTTGAGTCTTCAACCCTAGCTTGTCCACCATCAGCTTGCTTGCCACATTCATACAACTTCCACCATGAATTATCAAACCACAAACTCTTTCTTTGACATGGCAGCGAGTGTAAAAGATATTCAGATATTCTCACGTTGTTGTTCATCATTGTCTATTTGAGCTTGAACATGGAGGGCTCTAAGAACAACTAAGGCTTGACCAACAACAGCCTGTTCTATATCACTAGCATCTTCAAGTTGTGGCATAGACTCTTTATCATTTTCTTCTTCAGAAACAATATCCCCATTATCTAGCAAAATCATGGTTCTCTTGTTTGGGCATTGAGAAGAAATATGACCAAAGCCTTGACATCGGAAGCATTTAATATCATGATTTTTTTTCAGTTTGGTTGGAAGAAGTACCTTTTTCAGATTGTTTGGTCACAGTTTTTTTCTTCTTTAGGCCTAGAAGTAGGCTTTTCTTCTTGTTTTAGAGTAGGACTCCATTTGGACTTCCAATTAGATGAACCAGCAGCTTCATGCTTGGATGATGATCTTCCTCCTCTTTTAAGTTGCCTCTCAACTTTCATAGCCATGTGGACCACATCTTCAATTTCCACATAATGTTGTAGTTCCACAACATTCGCAATCTCACGGTTGAGACCACAAATGAATCTAGCCATTGTTGTCTCTCTATCTTCTTCAACATTGGCACGAATCATGGTTATTTCCATCTCCTTATGGTATTCTTCAATAGATTTTGTTCCCTGTTTAAGACTTTGCAACTTCAAATGTAAGTCTCTATAATAGTGTGAAGGAACAAACCTTCTCCTCATGGCAGCTTTCATGTCATCCCAATTGTCAATTGGAATCTCTCGGTTTTTTTTTCGATTTAGAACCAATTGTTCCCACCAAACAATTGCATAGTCAGTAAAAGAAACAGCTGCAAGCTTAACTTTTTTTTCCTCCGAATAGTTATGACAATCGAAAACAAGTTCCACTTTTCTTTCCCATTCAATGTAAGCATCAGGATCATTTTTACCTTGAAAAGGTGGGAGAGAAAGTTTAATCGAACCTGTGTTGCGATCGACGACATCTCTATTTTAATGCATGTGCTGGCGATGTCGTCTTGGTCTATGATCTCTTTGTCTTCGTATGGAAGCTAGGAAGGTTTCATCATCAAATTCTTCATTTTCACCTTCATAAGTATCAACATGATCAGCTGGAGGAATGGAGGGACGTCTGTTTTGCCTTCTCCCTCGTGGCATAGCTCCTTGCTGCCTTTGATTCACTTGTTGGTCATTATGATCTAATCGTTCTCGGATTTCTTCAAGTTGGGCATTCATCCGCTGGAATTGTTGTTGCAGAGCTTGAATGTTCAATTTGGTGTCTATTGGTGCTTCCTCACTTCCGCCTTGAGACATGTTGTAAAAATGAAAAGAACTTCACCACTCCCTCACGTGTTTCACTCAAATATATTTCACTCAATCACTCGTATTTGCACACAATGATTTGGCTTTTTCCCTCTGATGATCTCACACACTCTTGCCTTTTACTACTCAATTTTCTCCTAAAAGTTCTTGAGAAAACTAAGGTAAATTTCAAAGCAAAGCAAATAAAAAACCAATACACTTAAAAATACAGATTTTTGAGTGGAGTCAATATGGGAGCAACAAGTGTGAAGAGTTTAGGAATATAAATGATGAGAAGAAATGGATATGAAAAGAAAAGCAAAGAATATGAACAAAAAGCAAATGGATATGAAAAGTTGAATGATGGATATATAGAGATGAAATATGAGAAATAGATGATAATAAAAGGCAAACTTCTCCTTCTTCTTTTCTTTCAAAACATTTAACCTTCTAACTCCTTTTGATCTCTTTTTTTTGCCATTTTTTTGGCTTTTTTTTTTTTACAACTTCAGTCTCCTCTTTTTATGTTTTCCTTTCAGTAATAGAACCAACAGCAATATCAACAAAGATGAAGCACGAAAAGAAATGGTAGAGAATAGAAATGAAATGGTTATGGATGAAATGATATCAAACGATGCAAAAGGATGAAAAAATATAAATGATAGAATATAAAAGCAAATAAGGGATAGGTAACCTGATTGGAAACCTTGGCTCCGATACCAAATGATGCAAACCTCAACGAACCTGCCGTGAGACCCAACAACAATAGTTCGGAAATCAATTCACAGATCGTCCAAAAAGATTAAAAGGAAAGGAATATAGACCCCGTTGCTATAAAGAGCAAGAAACCTATATTATCAAAGGATTAGGAATATTGACCCCATGACTATAGGGAGTCAGAAACCAATATTATCAAGGGTTGGAGGTTTAAGTGGTTGTACTTGAAACTACCGTTTCTACACAAGAACAATAGAGAGAAAATTCTCACAAAAAGATTATATTTCGGAATTGCTTGATTACAAGTGAAAACACCAAGTATTTATAGGCAAAACAAGCCTTGGGTGCATTGAACCAACTAGAAAAACATTAAATGAAAGTTGGTGAAGATGAAAGGAATACTACTTAAAGTCTTAGCAGCAATTAATTAACCTTGGGAAGTTGCAGCAAAACTCCCAACCATTTTGACTAGGTTCATCATTCATTTGCAAGCCTCAAAATTGTTCTTCAGCCTTCCGAAAGCCAATGATAAATGCACCATAAAGAGGAATCTGAATTTGAAAGGATTAGACTCTTCTTTTTCATGTTTAGATAATTAATTGGGCTGGATATTGCTGAAATGAACTTGCCACATATTAACCATCTTCAAGTCCAAATCTTCATGTGGACTAGAACCTTCTCCTTGGGCTTGAGTTAATAAAGTTTGGACAGCTTCTTCAAGTTTCTTGGCTCGGGATTGGCCCAATTGGAATCTCCACATCATCTTGAGCATCTTCTCTGTCCTTGTCAAAGTCCTTGAGCTGGATCATATCATTCCCCCCTTCTTGAAAAGGATTCGTCCTCGAATCAAGATCTGCATAAAAGGGAGAAAGATCAGAAACATTAAAGGTAGAACTAATATCAAACTCACCTTTAAGATCAATCTTGTAAGCATTGTCATTGATCTTTTCCAGTACTTCATAAGGACCATTCCCACATGGATTGAGCTTTGATTTTCGTTGGCTAGGGAATCTCTCTTTGCAAAAATGTACCCAAACCAAGTCTCCTAGTTGAAAAATGACTTCCTTTCTTCCTTTATTGGCATGGGCAGTAGCTTGCTCATTTTGTTTAAGGATATGTTGGCGTGCTTCTTCATGGATTTTCTTCACCTTTTCAGCTTTCTTCTTCCCATCTAAACTGGTAATCTTGTTAACAGGTAAAGGAAGTAAATCCAATGGAGTTAATGGGTTAAAACCATAAACAACTTCAAATGGGGAATAAGAAGTAGAAGAATGCACAGTTCTATTATAAGCAAATTCAATAAAAGGAATGCAATCTTCCCAAGTCCTCAAATTCTTTTTAATTATAGCACGCAACAAAGTACCTAAAGTCCGGTTCACAACCTCTGTTTGAGGGTGACAAGTAGTAGAAAATAACAAAGTTGTTCCCAACTTACCCCACAAAATTCGCCAGAAATGACTAAGGAACTTAACATCCCTATCACTAACAATTGTCTTAGGAACACCATGAAGACGAACAACTTCCCTAAAAAACAATTCAGCAATATGAACGGCATCATCAGTTTTATGACAAGGGATAAAATGTGCCATTTTAGAAAATCGGTCTACAACAACAAAAATTGAATCTTTTCCCCTTCTAGTTCTAGGTAAACCTAAAACAAAATCCATGGAAACATCAGTCCAAGGGTGACTAGGAATAGGTAAAGCTTTATATAATCCATGTGGTTTCACTCTTGATTTGGCCTTTTTGCAAGTGACACATCTGTTGCAAATTCTGTCAACATCTCTTTTCATGTGAGGCCAAAAGAAATGTTCTTTCAAAATTTCCAGAGTTTTAAAAATACCAAAATGTCCCATTAATCCTCCCTCATGAGACTTCCTGACAAGAAGCTCACGTAAAGAACACTTCGAAACGCAAAGCTTATTTTCCCGAAATAAGTACCCATCTTGCTTGTAAAATTTTCAAAAGGTTTTGTTTCACAAGCTTCAAAAACTGTTGAAAACTCAGAATCTTGTGAGTACAGCTCCTTGATATGTTCAAACCCCAAAAACTTTGTTGAAAGACCAGATAGAAGAATATACTTTCTTGATAAAGCATCAGCAACAATATTATTTTTACCTTGCTTGTATTGGACAACATATGGGAACATCTCAATAAACTCAACCCAACGAGCATGCCTTCGATTAAGCTTACCTTGGCTCTTCAAATGCTTCAAAGATTCATAATCGGTGTGAATAACAAACTCCTTTGACCATAGGCAGTGTTGCCACGTCTCTAATGCTCTCACCAATGCATAGAGTTCTTTGTCATAGGTGGAGTAGTTCAAGGCAGCTCCGCTCAACTTCTCACTAAAGTAAGCCAAGGGTCTCTTGTCTTGTATTAGGACAGCACCTATACCAATATCAGAAGCATCACATTCGATTTCAAAAGTTTTAGAGAAATCTGGTAAAAGTAATAAAGGGGCAGAACTTAGCTTTTCTTTCAAGGTGTTGAATGCTTTCTCTTGTGCTTCACCCCATTTGAATTCAACACTTTTCTTGATGATTTCTGTCAATGGAGCAGCTATAGTGCTAAAGTTTGGAACAAACCTTCGGTAGAATCCCGCCAAGCCATGGAAGCTCCTAACTTCGGTGATGGTAGTTGGTGTAGGCCAGTCTTTGATCACCTTTACCTTCTCTTCATCAACTTCTACACCTCTAGTACTTACAACAAAGCCAAGAAACACAATTTTGTCCAAACAAAATGTACACTTCTTAAGGTTAGCATGCAATTGCTCTTTTCTTAGCTCAAGTAAAACATTCTTTAAATGCCCTAAGTGTTCATGCAAGTTCTTGCTGTAAATCAATATGTCATCAAAGTAGACAACCACAAATTTTCCAATAAACTTACGCAAGAAGTGCTGGGTGCATTAGTTAATCCAAAAGGCATAACTAACCACTCATAAAGTCCATGTTTTATTTTAAAAGTAGTTTTCCACTCATCTCCCTCTTTCATTCGAATTTGACGATATCCAGATTTCAAATCAATTTTAGAAAAGCTAGTGGAACCATGGAGTTCATCAAGCATGTCATCAAGACGGGGAATAGGATAACGATACTTTACCGTTATTTTGTTGATAGTACGGCAGTCAATGCACATCCTCCAAGTTCCATCTTTCTTGGGAACTAGCAAAACTGGAACAGCACATGGGCTCATGCTCTCTCTAACATGACCTTTGTTCACCAACTCTTCAACTTGTCTTTGCAATTCTTTTGCTTCTTCGGGGCTGCATCTATAAGCTGGTCTATTTGGAATTTGGGCACCTAGAACTAGGTCAATTTGATGTTCAATGCCTCTAATTGGTGGCAATCCTGGTGGCATCTCTTCTGGAAAAACATCTTGAAATTCCTGTAAAAGAGATATGGCTGTACTAGGCAAAGAATCATCAAGGTTAGTTGTTGAGAGGTAAGCTTCCTTATACAAGATCAACATCATTGGCTTCTATGAAACCATAGCTCTCTTAATCTCTCTTTCTTTTGTATAGAATTCACTTTTTTTTCCTCTTTCTTTTTTTCACTTTTCTTATCAGATTCTTTTGTCACAATTTCTTTTGAACTCTCATTTTCATCCTTACTTTGTTTAGCACTGGTTGCTACAGATTTCTTAATTTGATTTTGCTATTCAAGAACTTGATGAGGGGGTAAAGGAGCCAAAGTGATGTTTCTGCCATTCTTGGTAAAGCTGTACTTATTTTTGTAACCATCATGGAGGGTACGCCTATCAAATTGCCAAGGTCTTCCAAGCAATATGTGACTTGCTTGCATTGGAACCACATCACAAAGGACTTCATCAGAATATCTTCCAATGGAAAAAGATAGAAGTACCTGTTTTGTGACTTTTAATTCTCCACTATCATTAAGCCATTGAAGCCGATATGGATGAGGGTGCTTTTGAGTCTTCAACCCTAGCTTGTCCACCATCAGCTTGCTTGCCACATTCATACAACTTCCACCATGAATTATCAAACCACAAACTCTTTCTTTGACATGGCAGCGAGTGTAAAAGATATTCAGATATTCTCACGTTGTTGTTCATCATTGTCTATTTGAGCTCGAACATGGAGGGCTCTAAGAACAACTAAGGCTTGACCAACAACAGCCTGTTCTATATCACTAGCATCTTCAAGTTGTGGCATAGACTCTTTATCATTTTCTTCTTCAGGAACAATATCCCCATTATCTAGCAAAATCATGGTTCTCTTGTTTGGGCATTGAGAAGAAATATGACCAAAGCCTTGACATCGGAAGCATTTAATATCACGATTTTTTTTTCAGTTTGGTTGGAAGAAGTACCTTTTTCAGATTGTTTGGTCACAGTTTTTTTCTTCTTTAGGCCTAGAAGTAGGCTTTTCTTCTTGTTTTGGAGTAGGACTCCATTTGGACTTCCAATTAGATGAACCAGCAGCTTCATGCTTGGATGATGATCTTTCTCCTCTTTTAAGTTGCCTCTCAACTTTCATAGCCATGTGGACCACATCTTCAATTTCCACATAATGTTGTAGTTCCACAACATTCGCAATCTCACGGTTGAGACCACAAATGAATCTAGCCATTGTTGCCTCTCTATCTTCTTCAACATTGGCACGAATCATGGTTATTTCCATCTCCTTATGGTATTCTTCAATAGATTTTGTTCCCTGTTTAAGACTTTGCAACTTCAAATGTAAGTCTCTATAATAGTGTGAAGGAACAAACCTTCTCCTCATGGCAGCTTTCATGTCATCCCAATTGTCAATTGGAATCTCTCGGTTTCTTTTTCGATTTAGAACCAATTGGTCCCTACAAACAATTGCATAGTCAGTAAAAGAAACAGCAGCAAGCTTAACTTTTTTTTCCTCCGAATAGTTATGACAATCGAAAACAAGTTCCACTTTTCTTTCCCATTCAATGTAAGCATCAGGATCATTTTTACCTTGAAAAGGTGGGAGAGAAAGTTTAATCGAACCTGTGTTGCGATCGACGACATCTCTATTTTAATGCATGTGCTGGCGATGTCGTCTTGGTCTATGATCTCTTTGTCTTCGTATGGAAGCTAGGGAGGTTTCATCATTAAATTCTTTATTTTCACCTTCATAAGTATCAACATGATCAGCTGGAGGAATGGAGGGACGTCTGTTTTGCCTTCTCCCTCGTGGCATAGCTCCTTGCTGCCTTTGATTCACTTGTTGGTCATTATGATCTAATCGTTCTCGGATTTCTTCAAGTTGGGCATTCATCCGCTGGAATTATTGTTGCAGAGCTTGAATGTTCAATTTGGTGTCTATTGGTGCTTCCTCACTTCCGCCTTGAGACATGTTGTAAAAATGAAAAGAACTTCACCACTCCCTCACGTGTTTTACTCAAATATATTTCACTCAATCACTCGTATTTGCACACAATGATATGGCTTTTTCCCTCTGATGATCTCACACACTCTTGCCTTTTACTACTCAATTTTCTCCTAAAAGTTCTTGAGAAAACTAAGGTAAATTTCAAAGCAAAGCAAATGAAAAACCAATACACTTAAAAATACAGATTTTTGAGTGGAGTCAATATGGAAGCAACAAGTGTGAAGAGTTTAGGAATATAAATGATGAGAAGAAATGGATATGAAAAGAAAAGCAAAGAATATGAACAAAAAGCAAATGGATATGAAAAGTTGAATGATGGATATATAGAGATGAAATATGAGAAATAGATGATAATAAAAGGCAAACTTCTCCTTCTTCTTTTCTTTCAAAACATTTAACCTTCTAACTCCTTTTGATCTCCTTTTTTTTGTCATTTTTTTGTCTTTTTTTTTTTTACAACTTCAGTCTCCTCTTTTTATGTTTTCCTTTCAGTAATAGAACCAACAGCAATATCAACAAAGATGAAGCACGAAAAGAAATGGTAGAGAATAGAAATGAAATGGTTATGGATGAAATGATATCAAACGATGCAAAAGGACGAAAAAAATATAAATGATAGAATATAAAAGCAAATAAGGGATAGGTAACCTGATTGGAAACCTTGGCTCTGATACCAGATAATGCAAACCTCAACGAACCTGCCGTGAGACACAACAACAATAGTTCGGAAATCAATTCACATATCGTCCAAAAAGATTAAAAGGAAAGGAATATAGACCCCGTTGCTATAAAGAGCAAGAAACCTATATTATCAAAGGATTAGGAATATTGACCCCGTGACTATAGGGAGTCAGAAAACAATATTATCAAGGGTTGGAGGTTCAAGTGGTTGTACTTGAAACTACCGTTTCTACACAAGAACAATAGAGAGAAAATTCTCACAAAAAGATTATATTTCGGAATTGCTTGATTACAAGTGAAAACACCAAGTATTTATAGGCAAAACAAGCCTTGGGTGCATTGAACCAACTAGAAAAACATTAAATGAAAGTTGGTGAAGATGAAAGGAATACTACTTAAAGTCTTCGCAGCAATTAATTAACCTTGGAAAGTTGCAGCAAAACTCCCAACCATTTTGACTAGGTTCATCATTCATTTGCAAGCCTCAAAATTGTTCTTCAGCTTTCCAAAAGCCTATGATAAATTCACCATAAAGAGGAATCCGAATTTGAAAGGATTAGACTCTTCTTTTCCATGTTTAGATAATTAATTGGGCTGGATATTGCTGAAATGAACTTGCCACATATTAACCATCTTCAAGTCCAAATCTTCATGTGGACTAGAACCTTCTCATTGGGCTTGAGTTAATAAAGTTTGGACAGCTTCTTCAAGTTTCTTGGCCCGAGCTCTTGTGATTGGCCCAATTGGAATCTCCACATCATCTTGAGCATCTTCTTTGTCCTTGTCAAAGTTCTTGAGCTGGATCATATCATTCCCCCCTTCTTGAAAAGGATTCGTCCTCGAATCAATATCTGCATAAAAGGGAGAAAGATCAGAAACATTAAAGGTAGAACTAATATCAAACTCACCTTTAAGATCAATCTTGTAAGCATTGTCATTGATCTTTTCCAGTACTTCATAAGGACCATTCCCACGTGGATTGAGCTTTGATTTTCGTTGGCTAGGGAATCTCTCTTTGCAAAAATGTACCCAAACCAAGTCTCCTAGTTAAAAAATGACTTCCTTTCTTCCTTTATTGGCATGGGCAGTAGCTTGCTCATTTTGTTTAAGGATATGTTGGCGTGCTTCTTCATGGATTTTCTTCACCTTTTCAGCTTTCTTCTTCCCATCTAAACTGGTAATCTTGTTAACAGGTAAAGGAAGTAAATCCAATGGAGTTAATGGGTTAAAACCATAAACAACTTCAAATGGTGAATAAGAAGTAGAAGAATGCACAGTTCTATTATAAGCAAATTCAATAAAAGGAATGCAATCTTCCCAAGTCCTCAAATTCTTTTTAATTATAGCACGCAACAAAGTACCTAAAGTCCGGTTCACAACCTCTGTTTGACCATCTGTTTGAGGGTGACAAGTAGTAGAAAATAACAAAGTTGTTCCCAACTTACCCCACAAAATTCGCCAGAAATGACTAAGGAACTTAACATCCCTATCACTAACAATTGTCTTAGGAAGACCATGAAGACGAACAACTTCCCTAAAAAACAATTCAGCAATATGAACGGCATCATCAGTTTTATGACAAGGGATAAAATGTGCCATTTTAGAAAATCGGTCTATAACAACAAAAATTGAATCTTTTCCCCTTCTAGTTCTAGGTAAACTTAAAACAAAATCCATAGAAACATCAGTCCAAGGGTGACTAGGAATAGGTAATGTTTTATATAATCCATGTGGTTTCACTCTTGATTTGGCCTTTTTGCAAGTGACACATCTGTTGCAAATTCTGTCAACATCTCTTTTCATGTGAGGCCAAAAGAAATATTCTTTCAAAATTTCCAGAGTTTTAAAAATACCAAAATGTCCCATTAATCCTCCCTCATGAGACTTCCTGACAAGAAGCTCACGTAAAGAATACTTCGGAACGCAAAGCTTATTTTCCCGAAATAAGTACCCATCTTGCTTGTAAAATTTTCAAAAGGTTTTGTTTCACAAGCTTCAAAAACTGTTGAAAACTCAGAATCTTGTGGGTACAGCTCCTTGATATGTTCAAACCCCAAAAACTTTGTTGAAAGACCAGATAGAAGAATATACTTTCTTGATAAAGCATCAGCAACAATATTATTTTTACCTTGCTTGTATTGGACAACATATGGGAACATCTCAATAAACTCAACCCAACGAGCATGCCTTCGATTAAGCTTACCTTGGCTCTTCAAATGCTTCAAAGATTCCTAATCGGTGTGAATAACAAACTCCTTTGACCATAGGCAGTGTTGCCACGTCTCTAATGCTCTCACCAATGCATAGAGTTCTTTGTCATAGGTGGAGTAGTTCAAGGCAGCTCCGCTCAACTTCTCACTAAAGTAAGCCAAGGGTCTCTTGTCTTGTATTAGGACAGCACCTATACCAATAGCAGAAGCATCACATTCGATTTCAAAAGTTTTAGAGAAATCTGGTAAAAGTAATAAAGGGCTGCAACTTAGCTTTTCTTTCAAGGTGTTGAATGCTTTCTCTTGTGCTTCACCCCATTTGAATTCAACACTTTTCTTGATGATTTCTGTCAATGGAGCAGCTATAGTGCTAAAGTTTGGAACAAACCTTCGGTAGAATCTCGCCAAGCCATGGAAGCTCCCAACTTCGGTGATGGTAGTTGGTGTAGGCCAGTCTCTGATCACCTTTACCTTCTCTTCATCAACTTCTACACCTCTAGTACTTACAACAAAGCCAAGAAACACAATTTTGTCCAAACAAAATGTACACTTCTTAAGGTTAGCATGCAATTGCTCTTTTCTTAGCTCAAGTAAACATTCTTTAAATGCCCTAAGTGTTCATGCAAGTTCTTGCTGTAAATCAATATGTCATCAAAGTAGACAACCACAAATTTTCCAATAAACTTACGCAAGAAGTGCTGGGTGCATTAGTTAATCCAAAAGGCATAACTAACCACTCATAAAGTCCATGTTTTGTTTTAAAAGTAGTTTTCCACTCATCTCCCTCTTTCATTCGAATTTGATGATATCCAGATTTCAAATCAATTTTAGAAAAGCTAGTGGAACCATGGAGTTCATCAAGCATGTCATCAAGACGGGGAATAGGATAACGATACTTTATCGTTATTTTGTTGATAGTACGGCAGTCAATGTACATCCTCCAAGTTCCATCTTTCTTGGGAACTAGCAAAACTGGAACAGCACATGGGCTCATGCTCTCTCTAAAATGACCTTTGTTCATTAACTCTTCAACTTGTCTTTGCAATTCTTTTGCTTCTTCGGGGCTGCATCTATAAGCTGGTCTATTTGAAATTTGGGCACCCAGAACTAGGTCAATTTGATGTTCAATGCCTCTAATTGGTGGCAATCCTGGTGGCATCTCTTCTGGAAAAACATCTTGAAATTCCTGTAAAAGAGATATGGCTGTACTAGGCAAAGAATCATCAAGGTTAGTTGTTGAGAGGTAAGCTTCCTTATACAAGATCAACATCATTGGCTTCTGTGAAACCATAGCTCTCTTAATCTCTCTTTCTTTTGTGTAGAAATTCACTTTTTTTTCCTCTTTCTTTTTCTCACTTTTCTTATCTGATTCTTTTGTCACAATTTCTTTTGAACTCTCATTTTCATCCTTACTTTGTTTAGCACTGGTTGCTACAGATTTCTTAATTTGATTTTGCTCTTCAAGAACTTGATGAGGGGGTAAAGGAGCCAAAGTGATGTTTCTGCCATTCTTGGTAAAGCTGTACTTATTTTTGTAACCATCATGGAGGGTACGCCTATCAAATTGCCAAGGTCTTCCAAGCAATATGTGACTTGCTTGCATTGGAACCACATCACAAAGGACTTCATCAGAAAATCTTCCAATGGAAAAAAGATAGAAGTACCTGTTTTGTGACTTTTAATTCTCCACTATCATTAAGCCATTGAAGTCGATATGGATGAGGGTGCTTTTGAGTCTTCAACCCTAGCTTGTCCACCATCAGCTTGTTTGCCACATTCATATAACTTCCACCATCAATTATCAAACCACAAACTCTTTCTTTGACATGGCAGCGAGTGTAAAAGATATTCAGATATTCTCACGTTGTTGTTCATCATTGTCTATTTGAGCTTGAACATGGAGGGCTCTAAGAACAACTAAGGCTTGACCAACAACAGCCTGTTCTATATCACTAGCATCTTCAAGTTGTGGCATAGACTCTTTATCATTTTCTTCTTCAGAAACAATATCCCCATTATCTAGCAAAATCATGGTTCTCTTATTTGGGCATTGAGAAGAAATATGACCAAAGCCTTGACATCGGAAGCATTTAATATCACGATTTTTTTGAGTTTGGTTGGAAGAAGTACCTTTTTCAGATTGTTTGGTCATAGTTTTTTTCTTCTTTAGGCCTAGAAGTAGGCTTTTCTTCTTGTTTTGGAGTAGGACTCCATTTGGACTTCCAATTAGATGAACCAGCAGCTTCATGCTTGGATGTTGATCTTCCTCCTCTTTTAAGTTGCCTCTCAACTTTCATAGCCATGTGGACCACATCTTCAATTTCCACATAATGTTGTAGTTCCACAACATTCGCAATCTTACGGTTGAGACCACAAATGAATCTAGCCATTGTTGCCTCTCTATCTTCTTCAACATTGGCACGAATCATGGTTATTTCCATCTCCTTATGGTATTCTTCAATAGATTTTGTTTCCTGTTTAAGACTTTGCAACTTCAAATGTAAGTCTCTATAATAGTGTGAAGGAACAAACCTTCTCCTCATGGCAGCTTTCATGTCATCCCAATTGTCAATTGGAATCTCTCGGTTTCTTTTTCGATTTAGAACCAATTGGTCCCACCAAACAATTGCATAGTCAGTAAAAGAAACAGCTGCAAGCTTAACTTTTTTTTCCTCCGAATAGTTATGACAATCGAAAACAAGTTCCACTTTTCTTTCCCATTCAATGTAAGCATCAGGATCATTTTTACCTTGAAAAGGTGGGAGAGAAAGTTTAATCGAACCTGTGTTGCGATCGACGACATCTCTATTTTAATGCATGTGCTGGCGAAGTCGTCTTGGTCTATGATCTCTTTGTCTTCGTATGGAAGCTAGGGAGGTTTCATCATCAAATTCTTCATTTTCACCTTCATAAGTATCAACATGATCAGCTGGAGGAATGGAGGGACGTCTGTTTTGCCTTCTCCCTCGTGGCATAGCTCCTTGCTGCCTTTGATTCACTTGTTGGTCATTATGATCTAATCGTTCTCGGATTTCTTCAAGTTGGGCATTCATCCGCTGGAATTGTTGTTGCAGAGCTTGAATGTTCAATTTGGTGTCTATTGGTGCTTCCTCACTTCCGCCTTGAGACATGTTGTAAAAATGAAAAGAACTTCACCACTCCCTCACGTGTTTCACTTAAATATATTTCACTCAATCACTCGTATTTGCACACAATGATTTGGCTTTTTCCCTCTGATGATCTCACACACTCTTGCCTTTTACTACTCAATTTTCTCCTAAAAGTTCTTGAGAAAACTAAGGTAAATTTCAAAGCAAAGCAAATGAAAAATCAATACACTTAAAAATACAGATTTTTTTTTTTTTTTTTTTGATGAAACGGGCATTTCATACAACACGGGTACGAATACACCCAATAGAGTCAGAAAACAAAAGGCCCCGAAGAGCTCTGGGCAACTCACACTCGCCTGACCATTGGGTGCTTCCTGAGTGGCTCGCAACATATGCCGCCACCCAGTCGGCCGCCCCATTGGCCTCGCGTTATACATGCATGGCCTGAAAACTAACCTCCCTCGCCATATCCCAAATGTCATGGATCAGAGAGTGAACTCCCCCATAGCTGCACGAGCCCTTTCGGACCCAGCTGATCACAGTAGCAGAATCTCCCTCTAACAGGACAGAAGTCGCCTGAAGCACACGCCGCACATAGCACATACCCATCCAGGCTGCCCGCAGCTCTGCCCCAGGAACCGAAGTGTCAAAAATCTGACAGCCCCCTGCCACCACCACTCCAGAGCTCGGTCCCCTGATAACAAAACCAGCCCCTCCTCTCCTACCTCCATCCAAGACTGAGCCATCAAAATTGACCTTGAGGAAACTCGGGGGTGGGGGCTCCCAGGTAAAAAATACCCTATGTGAAGCTGCCGAAGCAGAATGGGGGCCCCAGGTGTCCCGAGCTATCAAAGGTCTATGGGCTAAGTCTACATGTATAATCTCTGCTGCCTGAGCACTGGCCCGCTCCATCACAAAACGCGGTGAAGGCCTACCCTCGCCAAAAACACGGGCATTCCTGGCCAGCCATATCTGATAAGCTGTACAAGCTGCCTGAATAGCCATCCTGCGCCTCAGAGGGGTGCTCGCCCATCGCTGGACCCTCTCCAAAAAACAGTCCCTCCGACTCCACGCATCCTCCGGAATCCCAGTCAGCCTCCAAGCATCCCGCGCCCGATCGCACTGGAATAGGACATGATCCACCGACTCGTCCTCCCCACAATCTGGACATAGAGGAGAGAGGCCCACTCCTCGTCTGCTCAGCACTGAACACGTCGGCAAACACTCCCAAGCCACCTTCCAGAGGAAAAGAGCAGCCCTCTGGTGTAGCCCAAACCTCCACACCCAGCCACAATCTAGGCCTGGCACAGACTCCCGCTGAATAACTCGGAAAACATCACCAACCCCGATACTCGCTCTGCAAGTAGTGCTCCAGACCCTGACATCCGGACCTGCAGACACCGGAATGGGAAGTGCCCGAACCCGTTCTGCCAAATGCTCTCCAAACAGCTGGTCAAGTCTGTCACCATCCCACTCTGCCGCCCCCGGCCTGAGAAGGTCAGAAACCCGGAGTCCCTCTGCCCCCGATCCACTAAACATCGTCGGCCATAATCTCAATGGGAGCGCATCCACCCATGAGTCCTCAGTCACATCAATACTCCGTCCATCGCCGATCAACCATCTAGTATGAGCCAAAGCCATCGGCAAGTGCCGCCCAATCTTTCGCCATATAAAGGAAACTCTGCGGCCCCCTACCGCCTGTACAGTGAATCCCGCACGACCGTATCTAGCTAACATGATCTGGCTCCAAAAGCCCTGTGGCTCCAAAACAATCTGTACAACCCGTCATGCCAGTAGAGCCTCGCGCCGCGCCTGGAGTGACTGCACCCCTAAACCTCCCTCCCGCAGTGGCAAACATACCCTCTCCCAGGCCATCAAATGTACTCCGCGACCTCCCCCACCAGAGCCCCATAGGAACCTCCTCATGAGCCTCTCAATCTCCTCCAGTACAGTCTTCGGCACAACAGTATGTGCCATCAAATAAATAGGCATAGAGCATAGAACTGACCTGATCAGCGTCAATCTGCCCATCATAGAGAGAGAGGATGCTCTCCAACCCTCGAGTCTGCTCCGCACCCTCTGCACCAAGGTAGAGCACTCCGCCAAAAATACAGATTTTTGAGTGGAGTCAATATGGAAGCAACAAGTGTGAAGAGTTTAGGAATATAAATGATGAGAAGAAATGGATATGAAAAAAAAAGCAAAGAATATGAACAAAAAGCAAATGGATATGAAAAGTTGAATGATGGATATATAGAGATGAAATATGAGAAATAGATGATAATAAAAGGCAAACTTCTCCTTCTTCTTTTCTTTCAAAACATTTAACCTTCTAACTCCTTTTGATCGCCTTTTTTTTGTCTTTTTTTTGTCTTTTTTTTTTTTACAACTTCAGTCTCCTCTTTTTATGTTTTCCTTTCAGTAATAGAACCAACAGCAATATCAACAAAGATGAAGCACGAAAAGAAATGGTAGAGAATAGAAATGAAATGGTTATGGATGAAATGATATCAAACGATGCAAAAGGATGAAAAAAATATAAATGATAGAATATAAAAGCAACTAAGGGATAGGTAACCTGATTGGAAACCTTGGCTCCGATACCAAATGATGCAAACCTCAACGAACCTGCCGTGAGACCCAACAACAATAGTTCGGAAATCAATTCACAGATCGTCCAAAAAGATTAAAAGGAAAGGAATATAGACCCGTTGCTATAAAGAGCAAGAAACCTATATTATCAAAGGATTAGGAATATTGACCCCGTGACTATAGGAAGTCAGAAACCAATATTATCAAGGGTTGGAGGTTCAAGTGGTTGTACTTGAAACTACCGTTTCTACACAAGAACAATAGAGAGAAAATTCTCACAAAAAGATTATATTTCGGAATTGCTTGATTACAAGTGAAAACACCAAGTATTTATAGGCAAAACAAGCCTTGGGTGCATTGAACCAACTAGAAAAACATTAAATGAAAGTTGGTGAAGATGAAAGGAATACTACTTAAAGTCTTGGCAGCAATTAATTAACCTTGGGAAGTTGCAGCAAAACTCCCAACCATTTTGACTAGGTTCATCATTCATTTGCAAGCCTCAAAATTGTTCTTCAGCCTTCCAAAATTCTATGATAAATGCACCATAAAGAGGAATCCGAATTTGAAAGGATTAGACTCTTCTTTTCCATGTTTAGATAATTAATTGGGCTGGATATTGCTGAAATGAACTTGCCACATATTAACCATCTTCAAGTCCAAATCTTCATGTGGACTAGAACCTTCTCATTGGGCTTGAGTTAATAAAGTTTGGACAGCTTCTTCAAGTTTCTTGGCCCGAGCTCTTGTGATTGGCCCAATTGGAATCTCCACATCATCTTGAGCATCTTCTTTGTCCTTGTCAAAGTCCTTGAGCAGGATCATATCATTCCCCCCTTCTTGAAAAGGATTCGTCCTCGAATCAAGATCTGCATAAAAGGGAGAAAGATCAGAAACATTAAAGGTAGAACTGATATGATCCAGCTCAAGGACTTTGACAAGGACAAAGAAGATGCTCAAGATGATGTGGAGATTCCAATTGGGCCACTTCAAGAAGCTGTCCAAACTTTATTAACTCAAGCCCAAGGAGAAGGTTCTAGTCCACATGAAGATTTGGACTTGAAGATGGTTAATATGTGGCAAGTGCATTTCAACAATATCCAGCGCAATTAATTATTTAAACATGGAAAAGAAGAGTCTAATCCTTTCAAATTCGGACTCCTCTTTATGGTGCATTTATCATAGGCTTTTGGAAGGCTGAAGGACATTTTTGAGGCTTGCAAATGAAGGATGAACCTAGTCAAAATGGTTGGGAGTTTTGCTGCAACTTCCCAAGGTTAATTAATTGCTGCCAAGACTTTAAGTAGTATTCCTTTCATCTTCACCAACTTTCATTTAATGTTTTTTCTGGTTGGTTCAATGCACCCAAGGCTTGTTTTGCCTATAAATACTTGGTGTTTTCACTTGTAATCAAGCAATTCCGAAATATAATCTTTTTGTGAGAATTTTCTCTCTATTGTTCTTGTGTAGAACTTACGGTAGTTTCAAGTACAACCACTTGAACCTCCAACCCTTGATAATATTGGTTTCCGACTCTCTATAGTCACGGGGTCAATATTCCTAATCCTTTGATAATATAGGTTTCTTGCTCTTTATAGCAACGGGGTCTATATTCCTTTCCTTTTAACCTTTTTGGACGATCTGGGAATTGATTTTCCAAACTTTTGTTGTTGGGTCTCACGGCAGGTTCGTTGAGGTTTGCATCATTTCTGCATAAAAGGGAGAAAGATCAGAAACATTAAAGGTAGAACTAATATCAAACTCACCTTTAAGATCAATCTTGTAAGTATTGTCATTGATCTTTTCCAGTACTTCATAAGGACCATTCCCACGTGGATTGAGCTTTGATTTTCGTTGGCTAGGGAATCTCTCTTTGCGAAAATGTACCCAAACCAAGTCTCCTGGTTGGAAAATGACTTCCTTTCTCCCTTTATTGGCATGGGCAGCAGCTTGCTCATTTCGTTTAAGGATATGTTGGCGTGCTTCTTCATGGATTTTCTTCACCTTTTCAGCTTTCTTCTTCCCATCTAAACTGGTAATCTTGTTAACAGGTAAAGGAAGTAAATCCAATGGAGTTAATGGGTTAAAACCATAAACAACTTCAAATGGTGAATAAGAAGTAGAAGAATGCACAGTTCTATTATAAGCAAATTCAATAAAAGGAATGCAATCTTCCCAAGTCTTCAAATTCTTTTTAATTATAGCACGCAACAAAGTACCTAAAGTCCGATTCACAACCTCTGTTTGACCATCTGTTTGAGGGTGACAAGTAGTAAAAAATAACAAAGTTGTTCCCAATTTACCCCACAAAACTCGCCAGAAATGACTAAGGAACTTAACATCTCTATCACTAACAATTGTCTTAGGGAGACCATGAAGACGAACAACTTCCCTAAAAAACAATTCAGCAATATGAACGGCATCATCAGTTTTATGACAAGGGATAAAATGCGCCATTTTAGAAAATCGGCCTACAACAACAAAAATTAAATCTTTTCCCCTTCTAGTTCTAGGTAAACCTAAAACAAAATCCATAGAAACATCAGTCCAAGGGTGACTAGGAATAGGTAAAGCTTTGTATAATCCATGAGGCTTCACTCTTGATTTGGCCTTTTTGCAAGTGACACATCTGTTGCAAATTCTGTCAACATCTCTTTTCATGTGAGGCCAAAAGAAATGTTCTTTCAAAATTTCCATAGTTTTAAAAATACCAAAATGTCCCATTAATCCTCCCTCATGAGACTCCATGACAAGAAGCTCACGTAAAGAACACTTCGGAACGCAAAGCTTATTTTCCCGAAATAAGTACCCATCTTGCTTGTAAAATTTTTCAAAAGGTTTTGTTTCACAAGCTTCAAAAACTGTTGAAAACTCAGAATCTTGTGGGTACAACTCCTTGATATGTTCAAACCCCAAAAACTTTGCTGAAAGAGTAGATAGAAGAATATACCTTCTTGATAACGCATCAGCAACAATATTATTTTTACCTTGCTTGTATTGGACAACATATGGGAACATCTCAATAAACTCAACCCAACGAGCATGCCTTCGATTAAGCTTACCTTGGCTCTTCAAATGCTTCAAAGATTCATGATCGGTGTGAATAACAAACTCCTTTGACCATAGGTAGTGTTGCCACGTCTCTAATGCTCTCACCAATGCATAGAGTTCTTTGTCATAGGTGGAGTAGTTCAAGGCAGCTCCGCTCAACTTCTCACTAAAGTAAGCCAAGGGTCTCTTATCTTGTATTAGGACAGCACCTATACCAATACCAGAAGCATCACATTCGATTTCAAAAGTTTTAGAGAAATCTGATAAAAGTAATAAAGGGGCAGAACTTAGCTTTTCTTTCAAGGTGTTGAATGCTTTCTCTTGTGCTTCACCCCATTTGAATTCAACACTTTTCTTGATGATTTCTGTCAATGGAGCAGCTATAGTGCTAAAGTTTGGAACAAATCTTCGGTAGAATCCCGCCAAGCCATGGAAGCTCCTAACTTCGGTGATGGTAGTTGGTGTAGGCCAGTCTTTGATTGCCTTTACCTTCTCTTCATCAACTTCTACACCTCTAGTACTTACAACAAAGCCAAGAAATACAACTTTGTCCAAACAAAATGTACACTTCTTAAGGTTAGCATACAATTGCTCTTTTCTTAGCTCAAATAAAACATTCTTTAAATGCCCTAAGTGTTCATGCAAGTTCTTGCTGTAAATCAATATGTCATCAAAGTAGACAACCACAAATTTTCCAATAAACTTACGCAAGACATGATTCATTAAGCGCATAAAAGTGCTGGGTGCATTAGTTAATCCAAAGGGAATAACTAACCACTCATAAAGTCCATGTTTTGTTTTAAAAGCAGTTTTCCACTCATCTCCCTCTTTCATTCGAATTTCATGATATCCAGATTTCAAATCAATTTTAGAAAAGATAGTGGAACCATGGAGTTCATCAAGCATGTCATCAAGACGGGGAATAGGATAACGATACTTTACCGTTATTTTGTTGATAGTACGGCAGTCAATGCACATCCTCCAAGTTCCATCTTTCTTGGGAACTAGCAAAACTGGAACAGCACATGGGCTCATGCTCTCTCTAACATGACCTTTGTTCATCAACTCTTCAACTTGTCTTCGCAATTCTTTTGCTTCTTCGGGGCTGCATCTATAAGTTGGTCTATTTGGAATTTGGGCACCCGGAACTAGGTCAATTTGATGTTCAATGCCTCTAATTGGTGGCAATCCTGGTGGCATCTCTTCTGGAAAAACATCTTGAAATTCCTGTAAAAGAGATATGGCAGTACTAGGCAAAGAATCATCAAGGTTAGTTGTTGAGAGATAAGCTTCCTTATACAAGATCAACATCATTGGCTTCTGTGAAACCATAGCTCTCTTAATCTCTCTTTCTTTTGTATAGAAATTCACTTTTTTTTTCTCTTTCTTTTTCTCACTTTTCTTATCAGATTCTTTACTCACAATTTCTTTTGAACTCTCATTTTCATCCTTACTTTGTTTAGCACTGGTTGCTACAGATTTCTTGATTTGATTTTGCTCTTCAAGAACTTGATGAGGGGGTAAAGGAGCCAAAGTGATGTTTCTGCCATTCTTGGTAAAGCTGTACTTATTTTTGTAACCATCATGGAGGGTACGCCTATCAAATTGCCAAGGTCTTCCAAGCAATATTGACTTGCTTGCATTGGAACCACATCACAGAGGACTTCATCAGAATATCTTCCAATGGAAAAAAATAGAAGTACCTGTTTCGTGACTTTTAATTCTCCACTATCATTAAGCCATTGAAGTCGATATGGATGAGGGTGCTTTTGAGTCTTCAACCCTAGCTTGTCCACCATCAGCTTGCTTGCCACATTCACACAACTACCACCATCAATTATCAAACCACAAACTCTTTCTTTGACATGGCAGCGAGTGTAAAAGATATTCTCACGTTGTTGTTCATCATTGTCTGTTTGAGCTTGAACATGGAGGGCTCTAAGAACAACCAAGGCTTGACCAACAACAGCCTGCTCTATATCACTAGCATCTTCAAGTTGTGGCATAGACTCTTTATCATTTTCTTCTTCAGAAACAATATCCCCATTATCTAGCAAGATCATGGTTCTCTTGTTTGGGCATTGAGAAGAAATATGACCAAAGCCTTGACATCGGAAGCATTTAATATCACGATTTTTTTGTGTTTGGTTGGAAGAAGTACCTTTTTCAGATTGTTTGGTCATAGTTTTTTCTTCTTTAGGCCTAGAAGTAGGCTTTTCTTCTTGTTTTGGAGTAGGACTCCATTTGGACTTCCAATTAGATGAACCAGCAGCTTCATGCTTGGATGATGATCTTCCTCCTCTTTTAAGTTGCCTCTCAACTTTCATAGCCATGTGGACCACATCTTCAATTTCCACATAATGTTGTAGTTCCACAACATTCGCAATCTCACGGTTGAGACCACAAATGAATCTAGCCATTGTTGCCTCTCTATCTTCTTCAACGTTGGCACGAATCATGGTTATTTCCATTTTCTTATGGTATTCTTCAATAGATTTTGTTCCCTGTTTAAGACTTTGCAACTTCAAATGTAAGTCTCTATAATAGTGTGAAGGAACAAACCTTCTCCTCATGGTAGCTTTCATGTCATCCCAATTATCAATTGGAATCTCTCGGTTTCTTTTTCGACTTAGAACCAATTGGTCCCACCAAACAATTGCATAGTCAGTAAAAGAAACAGCTGCAAGCTTAACTTTCTTTTCCTCCGAATAGTTATGACAATCGAAAACAAGTTCCACTTTTCTTTCCCATTCAATGTAAGCATCAGGATCATTTTTACCTTGAAAAGGTGGGAGAGAAAGTTTAATCGAACCTGTGTTGCGATCGACAACATCTCTATTTTGATGCATGTGCTGGCGATGTCGTCTAGGTCTATGATCTCTTTGTCTTCGTATGGAAGCTAGGGAGGTTTCATCATCAAATTCTTCATTTTCACCTTCATAAGTATCAACATGATCAGCTGGAGGAATGGAGGGACGTCTGTTTTGCCTTCTCCCTCGTGGCATAGTGCCTTGCTGTATTTGATTCACTTGTTGGTCATTATGATCTAATCGTTCTCGGATTTCTTCAAGTTGGGCATTCATCCGCTGGAATTGTTGTTGTAGAGCTTGAATGTTCAATTTGGTGTCTATTGGTGCTTCCTCACTTCCGCCTTGAGACATGTTGTAAAAGTGGAAAGAACCTCACCACTCCCTCACGTGTTTCACTCAAATATATTTCACTCAATCACTCGTCTTTGCACACAATGATTTGGCTTTTTCCCTCTGATGATCTCACACACTCTTGCCTTTTACCACTCAATTTTCTCTTAAAAGTTCTTGAGAAAACTAAGGTAAATATCAAAGCAAAGCAAATGAAAAACCAACACACTTAAAAATACAGATTTTTGAGGGGAGTCAATATGGAAGCAACAAGTGTGAAGAGTTTAGGAACATAAATGATGGGAAGAAATGGATATGAAAAGAAAAGCAAAGAATATGAAAAGAAAGCAAATGGACATGAAAAGTTGAATGATGGATATATAGAGATGAAATATGAGAAATAGATGATAATAAAAGGCAAACTTCTCCTTCTTCTTTTTTTCTTTCAAAACATTTAACCTTCTAACTCCTTTTGATCTCCCTTTTTTTGTCTTTTTTTTTCTTTTCTTCTTTGTTTTTTTTTTACAACTTCAGTCTCCTCTTTTTATGTTTTCCTTTCAATAATAGAACCAACAGCAATATCAACAAAGATGAAGCACGAAAAGAAATGGTAGAGAATAGAAATGAAACGGTTATGGATGAAATGATATCAAACGATGCAAAAGGATGAAAAAAATATAAATGAGAGAATATAAAAGCAAATAAGGGATAGGTAACCTGATTGGAAACCCTGGCTCTGATACCAAATGATGCAAACCTCAACGAACCTGCCGTGAGACCCAACAACAAAAGTTTGGAAAATCAATTCCCAGATCGTCCAAAAAGGTTAAAAGGAAAGGAATATAGACCCCGTTGCTATGAAGAGCAAGAAACCTATATTATCAAAGGATTAGGAATATTGACCCCGTGACTATAGAGAGTCAGAAACCAATATTATCAAGGGTTGGAGGTTCAAGTGGTTGTACTTGAAACTACCGTAAGTTCTACACAAGAACAATAGAGAGAAAATTCTCACAAAAAGATTATATTTCGGAATTGCTTGATTACAAGTGAAAACACCAAGTATTTATAGGCAAAACAAGCCTTGGGTGCATTGAACCAACTAGAAAAAACATTAAATGAAAGTTGGTGAAGATGAAAGGAATAACTTAAAGTCTTGGCAGCAATTAATTAACCTTGGGAAGTTGCAGCAAAACTCCCAACCATTTTGACTAGGTTCATCCTTCATTTGCAAGCCTCAAAAATGTCCTTCAGCCTTCCAAAAGCCTATGATAAATGCACCATAAAGAGGAGTCCGAATTTGAAAGGATTAGACTCTTCTTTTCCATGTTTAAATAATTAATTGCGCTGGATATTGTCGAAATGGACTTGCCACATATTAACCATCTTCAAGTCCAAATCTTCATGTGGACTAGAACCTTCTCCTTGGGCTTGAGTTAATAAAGTTTGGATAGCTTCTTGAAGTTTCTTGGCCCGAGCTCTTGTGATTGGCCCAATTGGAATCTCCACATCATCTTGAGCATCTTCTTTGTCCTTGTCAAAGTCCTTGAGCTGGATCATATCAAGAACTAATATCAAACTCACCTTTAAGATCAATCTTTTAAGCATTGTCATTGATCTTTTCCAGTACTTCATAAGGACCATTCCCACGTGGATTGAGCTTTGATTTTCGTTGGCTAGGGAATCTCTCTTTGCAAAAATGTACCCAAACCAAGTCTCCTAGTTGAAAAATGACTCCCTTTCTTCCTTCATTGGCATGGGCAGTAGCTTGCTCATTTTGTTTAAGGATATGTTGGCCTGCTTCTTCATGAATTTTCTTCACCTTTTCAGCTTTCTTCTTCCCAACTAAACTGGTAATCTTGTTAACAGGTAAAGGAAGTAAATCCAATGGAGTTAATGGGTTAAAACCATAAACAACTTCAAATGGTGAATAAGAAGTAGAAGAATGCACAGTTCTATTATAAGCAAATTCAATAAAAGGAATGCGATTCCCAAGTCCTCAAATTCTTTTTAATTATAGCACGCAACAAAGTACCTAAAGTCCGGTTCACAACCTCTGTTTGACCATCTGTTTGAGGGTGACAAGTAGTAGAAACTAACAAAGTTGTTCCCAACTTACCCCACAAAATTCGCCAGAAATGACTAAGGAACTTAACATCCCTATCACTAACAATTGTCTTAGGAAGACCATGAAGACGAACAACTTCCCAAAAAAACAATTCAGCAATATGAACGGCATCATCAGTTTTATGACAAGGGATAAAATGTGCCATTTTAGAAAATTGGTCTACAATAACAAAAATTGAATCTTTTCCCCTTCTAGTTCTAGGTAAACCTAAAACAAAATCCATAGAAACATCAGTCCAAGGGTGACTAGGAATAGGTAAAGCTTTATATAATCCATGTGGTTTCACTCTTGATTTGGCCTTTTTGCAAGTGACACATCTGTTGCAAATTCTGTCAACATCTCTTTTCATGTGAGGCCAAAAGAAATGTTCTTTCAAAATTTTTAGAGTTTTAAAAATACCAAAATGTCCCATTAATCCTCCCTCATGAGACTTCCTGACAAGAAGCTCACGTAAAGAACACTTCGGAACGCAAAGCCTATTTTCCGAAATAAGTAACCATCTTGCTTGTAAAATTTTCAAAAGGTTTTGTTTCACAAGCTTCAAAAACTGTTGAAAACTCAGAATCTTGTGGGTACAGCTCCTTGATATGTTCAAACCCCAAAAACTTTGTTGAAAGACCAGATAGAAGAATATACTTTCTTGATAAAGCATCAGCAACAATATTATTTTTACCTTGCTTGTATTGGACAACATATGGGAACATCTCAATAAACTCAACCCAACGAGCATGCCTTCGATTAAGCTTACCTTGGCTCTTCAAATGCTTCAAAGATTCATAATCGGTGTGAATAACAAACTCCTTTGACCATAGGCAGTGTTGCCACGTCTCTAATGCTCTCACCAATGCATAGAGTTCTTTGTCATAGGTGGAGTAGTTCAAGGCAGCTCCGCTCAACTTCTCACTCAAGTAAGCCAAGGGTCTCTTGTCTTGTATTAGGACAGCACCTATACCAATACCAGAAGCATCACATTCAATTTCAAAAGTTTTAGAGAAATCTGGTAAAAGTAATAAAGGGCTGCAACTTAGCTTTTCTTTCAAGGTGTTGAATGCTTTCTCTTGTGCTTCACCCCATTTGAATTCAACACTTTTCTTGATGATTTCTGTCAATGGAGCAGCTATAGTGCTAAAGTTTGGAACAAACCTTCGGTAGAATCCCGCCAAGCCATGGAAGCTCCTAACTTCGGTGATGGTAGTTGGTGTAGGCCAGTCTTTGATCACCTTTACCTTCTCTTCATCAACTTCTACACCTCTAGTACTTACAACAAAGCCAAGAAACACAATTTTGTCCAAACAAAATGTACACTTCTTAAGGTTAGCATGCAATTGCTCTTTTCTTAGCTCAAGTAAACATTCTTTAAATGCCCTAAGTGTTCATGCAAGTTCTTGCTGTAAATCAATATGTCATCAAAGTAGACAACCACAAATTTTCCAATAAACTTACGCAAGAAGTGCTGGGTGCATTAGTTAATCCAAAAGGCATAACTAACCACTCATAAAGTCCATGTTTTGTTTTAAAAGTAGTTTTCCACTCATCTCCCTCTTTCATTCGAATTTGATGATATCCAGATTTCAAATCAATTTTAGAAAAGCTAGTGGAACCATGGAGTTCATCAAGCATGTCATCAAGACGGGGAATAGGATAACGATACTTTACCGTTATTTTGTTGATAGTACGGCAGTCAATGCACATCCTCCAAGTTCCATCTTTCTTGGGAACTAGCAAAACTGGAACAGCACATGGGCTCATGCTCTCTCTAACATGACCTTTGTTCATTAACTCTTCAACTTGTCTTTGCAATTCTTTTGCTTCTTCGGGGCTGCATCTATAAGCTGGTCTATTTGGAATTTGGGCACCCAGAACTAGGTCAATTTGATGTTCAATGCCTCTAATTGGTGGCAATCCTGGTGGCATCTCTTCTGGAAAAACATCTTGAAATTCCTGTAAAAGAGATATGGCTGTACTTGGCTTCTGTGAAACCATAGCTCTCTTAATCCTTCTTTCTTTTGTGTAGAAATTCACTTTTTTTTCCTCTTTCTTTTTCTCACTTTTCTTATCAGATTCTTTTGTCACAATTTCTTTTGAACTCTCATTTTCATCCTTACTTTGTTTAGCACTGGTTGCTACAGATTTCTTAATTTGATTTTGCTCTTCAAGAACTTGATGAGGGGGTAAAGGAGCCAAAGTGATGTTTCTGCCATTCTTGGTAAAGCTGTACTTATTTTTGTAACCATCATGGAGGGTACGCCTATCAAATTGCCAAGGTCTTCCAAGCAATATGTGACTTGCTTGCATTGGAACCACATCACAAAGGACTTCATCAGAAAATCTTCCAATGGAAAAAGATAGAAGTACCTGTTTTGTGACTTTTAATTCTCCACTATCATTAAGCCATTGAAGTCGATATGGATGAGGTTGCTTTTGAGTCTTCAACCCTAGCTTGTCCACCACCAGCTTGTTTGCCACATTCATACAACTTCCACCATCAATTATCAAACCACAAACTCTTTCTTTGACATGGCAGCGAGTGTAAAAGATATTCAGATATTCTCACGTTGTTGTTCATCATTGTCTATTTGAGCTTGAACATGGAGGGCTCTAAGAACAACTAAGGCTTGACCAACAACAGCCTGTTCTATATCACTAGCATCTTCAAGTTGTGGCATAGACTCTTTATCATTTTCTTCTTCAGAAACAATATCCCCATTATCTAGCAAAATCATGGTTCTCTTGTTTGGGCATTGAGAAGAAATATGACCAAAGCCTTGACATCGGAAGCATTTAATATCACGATTTTTTTGAGTTTGGTTGGAAGAAGTACCTTTTTCAGATTGTTTGGTCATAGTTTTTTTCTTCTTTAGGCCTAGAAGTAGGCTTTTCTTCTTGTTTTGGAGTAGGACTCCATTTGGACTTCCAATTAGATGAACCAGCAGCTTCATGCTTGGATGATGATCTTCCTCCTCTTTTAAGTTGCCTCTCAACTTTCATAGCCATGTGGACCACATCTTCAATTTCCACATAATGTTGTAGTTCCACAACATTCGCAATCTTACGGTTGAGACCACAAATGAATCTAGCCATTGTTGCCTTTCTATCTTCTTCAACATTGGCACGAATCATGGTTATTTCCATCTCCTTATGGTATTCTTCAATAGATTTTGTTCCCTGTTTAAGATTTTGCAACTTCAAATGTAAGTCTCTATAATAGTGTGAAGGAACAAACCTTCTCCTCATGGCAGCTTTCATGTCATCCCAATTGTCAATTGGAATCTCTCGGTTTCTTTTTCGATTTAGAACCAATTGGTCCCACCAAGCAATTGCATAGTCAGTAAAAGAAACAGCTGCAAGCTTAACTTTTTTTTCCTCCGAATAGTTATGACAATCGAAAACAAGTTCCACTTTTCTTTTCCATTCAATGTAAGCATCAGGATCATTTTTACCTTGAAAAGGTGGGAGAGAAAGTTTAATCAAACCTGTGTTGCGATCGACGACATCTCTATTTTAATGCATGTGCTGGCGAAGTCGTCTTGGTCTATGATCTCTTTGTCTTCGTATGGAAGCTAGGGAGGTTTCATCATCAAATTCTTCATTTTCACCTTCATAAGTATCAACATGAT
Organism: Phoenix dactylifera; assembly: GCF_009389715.1. Taxonomy (NCBI): domain Eukaryota; kingdom Viridiplantae; phylum Streptophyta; class Magnoliopsida; order Arecales; family Arecaceae; genus Phoenix; species Phoenix dactylifera. The sequence continues at coordinate 133,230 of NW_024068134.1, forward strand.
CAGCTGGAGGAATGGAGGGACGTCTGTTTTGCCTTCTCCCTCGTGGCATAGCGCCTTGCTGTATTTGATTCACTTGTTGGTCATTATGATCTAATCGTTCTCGGATTTCTTCAAGTTGGGCATTCATCCACTGGAATTGTTGTTGCAGAGCTTGAATGTTCAATTTGGTGTCTATTGGTGCTTCTCACTTCCGCCTTGAGACATGTTGTAAAAATGAAAAGAACCTCACCACTCCCTCACGTGTTTCACTCAATTATATTTCACTCAATCACTCGTATTTGCACACAATGATTTGGCTTTTTCCCTATGATGGTCTCACCCACTCTTGCCTTTTACTACTCAATTTTCTCTTAAAAGTTCTTGAGAAAACTAAGGTAAATTTCATAGCAAAGTAAATGAAAAACCAACACACTTAAAAATACAGATTTTTGAGTGGAGTCAATATGGAAGCAACAAGTGTGAAGAGTTTCGAAACATAAATGATGAGAAGAAATGGTTATGAAAAGAAAAGCTGAGAATATGAACAGAAAGCAAATGGATATGAAAAGTTGAATGATGGATATATAGAGATGAAACATGAGAAATAGATGATAATAAAAGGCAAACTTCTCCTTCTTCTTTTCTTTCAAAACATTTAACCTTCTAACTCTTTTTGATCTCCTTTTTATTGTCTTTTTTTTTCTTTTTTTCTTCTTTTTTTTTACAACTTCAGTCTCCTCTTTTTATGTTTTCCTTTCAATAATGGAACCAATAGCAATATCAACAAAGATGAAGCACGAAAAAAAATGGTAGAGAATAGGAATGAAATGGTTATGGATGAAATGATATCAAACGATGCAAAAGGATGAAAAAAATATAAATGATAGAATATAAAAGCAAATAAGGGATAGGTAACCTGATTGGAAACCTTGGCTCCGATACCAAATGATGCAAACCTCAACGAACCTGCCGTGAGACCCAACAACAATAGTTTGGAAAATGAATTCACAGATCATCCAAAAAGGTTAAAAGGGAAGGAATATAAACCCCGTTGCTATAAAGAGCAAGAAACCTATATTATCTAAGGATTAGGAATATTGACCCCGTGACTATAGAGAGTCAGAAACCAATATTATCAAGGGTTGGAGGTTCAAACGGTTGTACTTGAAACTACCGTAAGTTCTACACAAGAACAATAGAGAGAAAATTCTCACAAAAAGATTATATTTCGGAATTGCTTGATTACAAGTGAAAACACCAAGTATTTATGGTGCATTGAACCAACTAGAAAAACATTAAATAAAAGTTGGTGAAGATGAAAGGAATACTACTTAAAGTCTTGGCAGCAATTAATTAACCTTGGAAAGTTGCAGCAAAACTCCCAACCATTTTGACTAGGTTCATCCTTCATTTGCAAGCCTCAAAAATGTCCTTCAGCCTTTCAAAAGCCTATGATAAATGCACCATAAAGAGGAATCCGAATTTGAAAGGATTAGACTCTTCTTTTCCATGTTTAAATAATTAATTAGACTGGATATTGTCAAAATGGACTTGCCACATATTAACCATCTTCAAGTTCAAATCTTCATGTGGACTAGAACCTTCTCCTTGGGCATGAGTTAATAAAGTTTGGACAGCTTCTTGAAGTTTCTTGGCCCGAGCTCTTGTGATTGGCCCAATTGGAATCTCCATATCATCTTGAGCATCTTCTTTATCCTTGTCAAAGTCCTTGTGCTGGATCATATCAGCAGGGCAGCCTTAAACTACCCGACTTATGACAAGGAGTCATATGCATTGGTTCGAGCTTTGGAGACATGGCAGCACTACCTATGGCCTAAGGAGTTCGTAATTCACACCGATCATGAGTCCTTGAAACACTAGAAGGGCCAACACAAGCTAAATAAAAGGCATACTCATTGGGTAGAGTTCATTGAGACGCTTCCATATGTCATCCAGTATAAGCAAGGTAAGGAGAATGTGGCCGCTGACGCACTTTCTCACAGGTATGCATTACTCTCAACACTTGATGCAAAATTGCTTGAATTTGAACACATTAAAAGTTTATATATTGATGACCATGAATTTTGTGAAGTGTACCAGGCTTGTGAGAAAAACGCTTGTGGTAAGTTCTTTAGACATGATGGGTTCTTGTTTCTAAAAAATAAGTTATGTGTGCCTAACTGTTTTTTGAGGGATTTGTTAGTGCAGGAATCCCATGGAGGAGGATTAATGGGACATTTTGGAGTAGCTAAGACCTTAGCTGTTTTGCAGGAACACTTCTATTGGCCACACATGAAACGAGATGTTGAGCGGATTTGTAGTAGATGTGTTACATGTAGGCAAGCTAAATCCAGAGTGCAGCCCACGGTTTGTATGCTCCTTTGCCCATTCATAGTGAGCCTTGGATTGATATTTCAATGGACTTTGTGTTAGGATTACCTAGAACTAAACGTGGAAGAGATTCGATTTTTGCGGTTGTGGATAGATTTTCTAAGATGGCACCATTTATTCCATGTCACAAAACGGATGATGCTTCGCATGTTGCTCATTTGTTCTTTAGGGAGATTGTGAGATTACATGGCATGCCTAGAACCATTGTTTCGGATAGAGATGCTAAGTTCTTGAGCTACTTTTGGAAGACTTTGTGGTGTAAGCTAGGTACCAAGCTTTTGTTTTCTACTACTTGTCACCCACAAACTGATGGTCAAACCGAAGTAGTGAATAGGACTTTGTCTACTTTGTTGAGGGCTATGATTAAAAAGAACAACAAAACATGGGAGGATTGTTTGGCACACGTTGAGTTTGCTTAAAATCGTGCTATTCATTCTGCTACAAAGTTTTCACCGTTTGAAATTGTTTATGGTTTTAATGCTTTGACTCCATTGGATGGAAAGAAAAAGGCTGAATTTGTGAAGCAGATACATGGGAAGGCAAGGCTCAATATAGAGAGGAGAACAGAGCAATATGCAAAACAAGCCAACAAAGGGCGACATAGGCTGATTTTTGAACCCGAAGATTGGGTTTGGTTGCATATGAGAAAAGAGAGATTTCCGGTGCAAAGACGTTCCAAACTTCTTCCAAGAGGGGATGGTCCTTTCCAAGTCTAGAGCGCATCAATGACAACGCTTACAAGCTAGATTTGCTTGGTGAGTACAATGTTAGTGCTGCTTTCAATATTACTGATTTGAGTCTTTTTGATGTAGGTGATGATTTGGGGGCAAATCCTTTTCATGAGGAGGGGAATGATGCAAATAATGGCATGACTACAAAGGAACCCGTTCAAGTTCCAACTGAGCCGGTTACAAGAGCACGAGCTAAAGTGTTCAAGGAGGCATTAAACGGGCTGGTTAAAGAAGTTTGGGCTCAAGCAAATTTGTGGAGGTCCATTGAAGGTGATGAACATGTTCTACAAGGCTGGAATTCCATAATTCAAGCTGTCGAATAATCCGGAAGAAATCCTCAAAGATTATAGCACAATTGTTGTATTATTGGGGCTTAGTTTCCATCCTTGGTTGCTTTCCCGTTTTGACTCATCAAGGAGAATAAGTGGCTGCAATTTCAAGCAACCTTTTCAAGACAGCTCATTTACTTTCCTTATTTGATATTTTAGGTTCATAATTTCGGTTTTGTAAGAAGAAAGGAATCAGAAAATTCCTTGTTTCCTTTTTAGTTGGTTAGGCGAATTTAAGGCAGCCTATTTTGGGGTTTTCTTTTTTTCGCAGCTGCAAATTCGCGGACCTTTTGTATTTAAAAAGCCTTTGGCCTATTGGAAGTGGCAGATCATATTTTTTCAGAAATTTTATGAGTTTTTATTTTCTTTGGTTCTTTGAAGGACTATTCGAACTTATTGAAATTTTCCGTGGCATTCATCATCGACTTATCAAGCGGATTTCCACTACCGTTTGTGGCATCTTCCTTATTATACCAAGGTTCTTGCTTCGCACTAAACAATGGGTTGAGGTCAAATATTCCAAGGTTCTTGTCTTTGTTGAAGCAACGGGTCGAGATCTCCCAACCAAACCTAAACGTGGGCATTCTTGGGTTCCCCTATTGTTTGACGTGTCTCGTTATTCTTGACGCGGTTCGCAACATTTGGTATCAGGGCCAAGGATTTCTCATCTTACGTTTGCCAATCCCATTTAAATTTAGTTTCCTTTTTCTTGTCTGGCCGAATCTGTTGTGGCCGAATTGGTTTTAGCCCTAAGTTCGAATTTTGTTGTTTCCTTGTGCCTTAATTCCGTGTTCTTTAGCTTTCCAAATTCGGTTTGAGATATCATAGTTTGGCCGAATTTCTTTCTTTACCCATTCTGATCGTAATCTATTTGTTCTAATTTTATTTCGAAATCTTTTTCTATTATTAACGAAAGAAAGAATCTAATCATAAAAAAAGAAAAGACTCGACAAAAAAATTTTCGTTTGATTTCCCCCATTTTGGTTCCAATAAGCCCGAAAATCATCTCACCCCAAGGACCAAAAAAAAAAAATTTTGTGGAAATTCTGCTGAATTGTGCTTCTGAAAATCATTACATATCTCTTGTTTTCTTACTTTTGAACTTGAATTCCCTTGGTTCTTGGTGAATTGTTGCTGGAAAGAGGATTATCGAGTGGAAAAAGGGAAGAATGGAATCATGTCTCACAATAGTGCTGAAGGTGTTACGGGAGTGGCTGATCCAAAGCTGTTTATGGAGGCGATGATGGGTGAGATGAGGCGTATAATGAGGTTGGAGTTAGAGCAGGTTCATGAGCGGATGGATCCGATGAAGAATACACGTTTGGAGCAGCCACGAAACGCTCCTAATTTGCGTAGGAGGGAAAGAGTCCAACAACGGGGAGTGAGAGATGAAGATGGAGAGTATTATGGGGCTGGTTTTGATGAAGAAGAAGATCAGGATTCGGTTGTTGGAAATAGGAGATATGGAGGGCGGTTTAGAGAAGATAGGAATCGGGAAGATAACAACTTGGGTAGTATTAAGATGAAAATTCCAGCATTTCAAGGAAGAAACGAACCCAAGGCTTGTCTTGAGTGGAAGAAAAAGGTAGAGTTAGTGTTCGATTGCCACAACTCCTCCAAAATGAAGAAGGTAAAACTTGCCGCCATTGTATTTTCTGACTATGCTATTGAGTGGTGGGATCAGTCAGTGTTGAACCAGCGGCGAAATAGGGAACGACCGGTAGAGACGTGGGAAGAGATGAAAATAGTGATGAGGAAGCGGTTTGTGCCCAGCCATTACCTCCGGGAGTCGTACAATAAATTGTAAATGCTCAGACAAGGTAACCGAATCGTGGAGGATTATCATCAAGACATGGAGATTGCTTTGATCCGGGCTAATATCGAAGAAGACCGAGAGGCTACTATGGCTAGGTTCTTGAATGGCTTGAATCAAGAAATTCATGACAGGGTGGAGATGCAGCATTATGTGGAGTTGGAGGATATGGTGCACATGGCCATCAAGGTGGAGCAACAACTCCAGAGGAGAGGTGGTACACGTGCATCCCATAATTCGAGTTTTTCCCTATGGAAACCGAGTCATGTGAAGAAAGAGGAGAAACCAGCTGCAAAACCCAAATTCGAGCCAAAACCAGAAACAACCAACCATGGCACTCAAGGTAAATCTGACCCTTCCACTTCTCAAAACCGTGACATTAAGTGTTTTAAATGTCAAGGCAGGGGTCACATAGCAAGTCAATGCCCGAACAAAAGAGTCATGGTGATAAGGGGTAATGGAGAGATCGAAACCGACGACGAGTCCGATACCGACTCTATGCCACCATTGGAGGACGTGGATGATGAAGAATATGCGGTCCAAGGTGAATTGTTGGTGTCAAAGAGACTCCTAAGCTTGCAAGCAAAAGAAGTGGAAGAAGTGCAGCGGGAGAACATCTTTCATACTAGGTGCTATATCAAAGACAAGGTATGTAGTATGATTGTTGATGGAGGAAGTTGTACTAATGTTGCAAGCACAACCTTGGTGGATAAATTAGGACTGCCCATACTGAAACATCCTAGGCCGTACAAGTTACAATGGCTGAATGATAGTGGCGAGGTAAAGGTGAATAAGCAGGTTTTGGTTTCATTCCGCATCGGAAAATATGAAGATGAAGTTTTGTGTGATGTAGCTCCGATGCAAGCTGGACATTTACTATTAGGCCGACCGTGGCAATTCAATCGGAGAGTTAAGCATGATGACTTCACCAACAAATACTCGTTCGTGCTCGACCAAAAACCCATCACTCTTGTACCGATGACACCGAAACTGGTTTATGACGATCAAGTGAGGTTGCAAAAAGAGAGTGATAAAAAAAAAGAGAGTGAGCAAAAGAAAAAGAGTGAAAATCGGAGAGTGGCTGAGCAAAATGAGAGAGAAAAAGAAAATCAAAATTTAGCCATTGAGAGAAATTCAGAGAAAAGACAAAAGAATTTCTATGCAAAAGTGAGTGAGATTAAGCGATTAATGTAATCAAATCAGCTGATGATTGTAGTTTTGTACAAGGAGGCATTTTTAAACACTAACGAACCTGACCCTGCTTTGCCCAGTTCTGTTGTTTCTCTTTTGCAGGAATTTGAGGATGTCTTTCCTGAGGAAACACCACATGGATTACCACCAATTCGAGAAATTAAACATCAAATTGACTTTGTTCCCGGTGCGACAATTCCAAACCGACCAGCCTATAGGAGCAATCCTGAGGAGACAAAGGAGCTTCAACGGCAGGTAGGTGAGTTGTTGGAGAAGGGGTACGTGAAGGAGAGCATGAGTCCGCACGCCATTCCAGTTTTACTTGTACCTAAGAAGGATGGGACGTGGAGAATGCGCATTGATTGCCGAGCCATCAACAACATAACGGTAAAGTATCGTCATCCTATTCCTCGGTTACATGACATGTTAGATGAGTTGCATGGTTCTTGTGTGTTTTCGAAGATTGATTTAAAGAGTGCTTATCATCAGATTAGAATGAAAGAAGGAGATGAAAGGAAAACTGCTTTTAAAAAAAAAATATGGTTTGTACGAATGGTTTGTTATGCCTTTTGGTTTGACTAATGCACCAAGCACTTTTATGAGACTTATGAATCATGTTTTGCGTGCATTTATAGGCAGGTTTGTTGTTGTCTATTTTGATGATATACTCATTTATAGCAAAAACTTGGATGATCATGTTGTACATTTGAAATCGGTTTTAGATGTGCCTAGGAAAGAAAAGTTATTTGCTAACATGAAGAAGTGTACTTTTTGCGCCGATAAGCTTGTATTTCTGGGATTTGTTGTTAGTGCACAAGGCTTATAGGTTGATGAAGAGAAGGTACGAGCAATCCAAGAGAGGCCGAGTCCCACAGTGTAGGCAATGTTCGTAGTTTTCATGGACTTGCTAATTTTTACCGGCGGTTTGTGAAGGACTTTAGTAGCATAGCCGCACCACTTACCGAAGTGATCAAGAAGAACGTCGGATTTAGATGGGGGGAAGAACAAGAGAAGGCGTTTCAGCTAATCAAAGAGAAGCTAACCAACGCCCCCTTATTGTCTTTACCTAACTTTTCTAAAACGTTTGAGTTTGAATGTGATGCTTGAGGTATTGGTATAGGCACAGTTCTTATGCAGGAGGGACGACCAATTGCTTACTTCAGCGAGAAATTAAGCGGGGCAGCCTTAAACTACCCGACTTTTGACAAGGAGTCATATGCATTGGTTCGAGCTTTGGAGACATGGCAGCACTACCTATGGCCTAAGGAGTTCGTAATTCACACCGATCATGAGTCCTTGAAACACTTGAAGGGCCAACACAAGCTAAATAGAAGGCATGCTCATTGGGTAGAGTTCATTGAGACATTTCCATATGTCATCCGATATAAGCAAGGTAAGGAGAATGTGGCCGCCGACGCACTTTCTCACAGGTATGCATTACTCTCAACACTTGATGCAAAATTGCTTGGATTTGAACACATTAAAAGTTTATACATTGATGACCATGAATTTTGTGAAGAGTACCAGGCTTGTGAGAAAAACGCTTGTGGTAAGTTCTTTAGACATGATGGGTTCTTGTTTCGAGAAAATAAGTTATGTGTGCCTAACTGTTCTTTGAGGGATTTGTTAGTGCAGGAATCCCATGGAGGGAGATTAATGGGACATTTTGGAGTAGCTAAGACCTTAGCTGTTTTGCAGGAACACTTCTATTGGCCACACATGAAATGAGATGTTGAGCGGATTTGTGGTAGATGTGTTACAAGTAGGCAAGCTAAATCCAGAGTGCAGCCCAACGGTTTGTATGCTCCTTTGCCCATTCCCAGTGAGCCTTGGATTGATATTTTCAATGGACTTTGTGTTAGGATTACCTAGGACTAAACGCGGAAGAGATTCGATTTTTCTGGGTGTGGATAGATTTTCTAAGATGGAACCCTTTATTCCATATCACAAAACGGATGATGCTTCGCATGTTGCTCATTTGTTTTTTAGGGAGATTGTGAGATTACATGGCATGCCTAAAACCATTGTTTCGGATAGAGATGCTAAGTTCTTGAGCTACTTTTGGAAGACTTTGTGGTGTAAGCTAGGTACCAAGCTTTTGTTTTCTACTACTTGTCACCCACAAACTGATGGTCAAATCGAAGTAGTGAATAGGACTTTGTCTACTTTGTTGAGGGCTATGATTAAAAAGAACAACAAAACATGGGTGGATTGTTTGCCACACGTTGAGTTTGCTTATAATCGTGCAATTCATTCTGCTACAAAGTTTTCACCGTTTGAAATTGTTTATGGTTTTAATCCTTTGACTCCATTGGATTTATCTCCATTACCTGTTTCTGAGTGTGTTAATTTGGATGGAAAGAAAAAGGCTGAATTTGTGAAGCAGATACATGAGAAGGCATGGCTCAATATAGAGAGGAGAACAGAGCAATATGCAAAACAAGCCAACAAAGGGCGACATAAGCTGATTTTTGAACCCGAAGATTGGGTTTGGTTGCATATGAGAAAAGAGAGATTTCCGGCGCAAAGACGTTCCAAACTGCTTCCAAGAGGGGATGGTCCTTTCCAAGTCTAAAGCGCATCAATGACAACGCTTACAAGCTAGATTTGCTCGGTGAGTACAATGCTAGTGCTGCTTTCAATATTACTGATTTGAGTTCTTTTGTTGTAGGTGATGATTTGAGGGCAAATCTTTTTCATGAGGAGGGGAATGATGCAAATAATGGCATGACTACAAAGGAACCCGTTCAAGTTCCAACTGGGCCGGTTACAAGAGCACGAGCTAAAGTGTTCAAGGAGGCATTAAACGGGCTGGTTAAAGAAGTTTGGGCTCAAGCAAATTTGTGGAGGTCCATTGAAGGTGATGAACATGTTCCACAAGGCTCGAATTCCATAATTCAAGCTATGGAATAATCCGGAAGAAATCCTTAAAGATTGTAGCACAATTGGCGTGTTATTGGGGCTTAGTTTCCATCCTTGGTTGCTTTCCCGTTTTGACTCATCAAGGAGAATAAGTGGCTGCAATTTCAAGCAACCTTTTCAAGACAGCTCATTTACTTTCCTTATTTGATATTTTAGGTTCATAATTTCGGTTTTGTAAGAAGAAAGGAATCAGAAAATTCCTTGTTTCCTTTTTAGTTGGTTAGGCGAATTTAAGGCAGCCTATTTTGGGGGGGTTTTTTTTCGCAGCTGCAAATTCGTGGACCTTTTGTATTTAAAAAGCCTTTCGCTTATTGGAAGTGGCAGATCATATTTTTTCAGAAAATTTATGAGTTTTTATTTTCTTTGGTTCTTTGAAGGACTATTCGAACTTATCGGATTTTCCGTGGCGTTCATCATCGACTTATCAAGCGGATTCCCACTACCGTTTGTGGCGTCTTCCTTATTATACCAAGGTTCTTGTTTCGCATTAAACAATGGGTTGAGGTCAAATATTCCAAGGTTCTTGTTTTTGTTGAAGCAATGGGTCGAGGTCTCCCAACCTGGGCATTCTTGGGTTCCCCTATTGTTTGACGTGTCTCGTTATTCTTGACGCGGTTCGCAACATTTGGTATCAGGGCCAAGGATTTCTCGTCTCAAGTTTGCCAATCCCATTTAAATTTAGTTTCCTTTTTCTTGTCTGGCCGAATCTGTTGTGGCCGAATTGGTTTTAGCCCTAAGTTCGAATTTTGTTGTTTCCTTGTGCCTTAATTCCGTGTTCTTTAGCTTTCCAAATTCAGTTTGACATATCATAGTTTGGCCGAATTTCTTTCTTTACCCATTCCGATCGTAATCTGTTTGTTCTAATTTTATTTCGAAATCTTTTTCTGTTATTAACGAAAGAAAGAATCTAATCATCAAAAAAAAAAGATTCGACAAAAAAAATTTCGTTTGATTTCCCCCATTTTGGTTCCAATAAGCCCGAAAATCATCTCACCCCAAAGACCAAAAAAAAATTTGTGGAAATTTTGCTGAATTGTGCTTCTAAAAATCATTACATATCCCTTGTTTTCTTACTTTTGAACTTGAATTCCCTTGGTTCTTGGTGAATTGTTGCTGGAAAGAGGATTATCGAGTGGGAAAAGGGAAGAATGGAATCATGTCTCACAATAGTGCCGAAGGTGTTACGGGAGTGGCTGATCCAAAGCTGTTTATGCAGGCGATGATGGGTGAGATGAGGCGTATAATGAGGTTGGAGTTAGAGCAGGTTCATGAGCGGATGGATCCGATGAAGAATACACGTTTGGAGCAGCCACGAAACGCTCCTAATTTGCGTAGGAGGGAAAGAGTCCAACATCGGGGAGTGAGAGATGAAGATGGAGAGTATTATGGGGCTGGTTTTGATGAAGAAGAAGATCAGGATTCGGTTGTTGGAAATAGGAGATATGGAGGGCGGTTTAGAGAAGATAGGAATCGGGAAGATAACAACTTGGGTAGTATTAAGATGAAAATTCCAGCGTTTCAAGGAAGAAACGACCCCAAGGCTTATCTTGAGTGGAAGAAAAAGGTAGAGTTAGTGTTCGATTGCCACAACTACTCCAAAATGAAGAAGGTAAAACTTGCCGCCATTGTATTTTCTGACTATGCTATTGAGTGGTGGGATCAGTCAGTGTTGAACCAGCGGCGAAATAGGGAACGACCGGTAGAAACGTGGGAAGAGATGAAAATAGTGATGAGGAAGCGGTTTGTGCCCAGCCATTACCTCCGGGAGTCGTACAATAAATTATAAACGCTCAGACAAGGTAACCGAATTGTGGAGGATTATCATCAAGACATGGAGATTGCTTTGATCCAGGCTAATATTGAAGAAGACCGAGAGGCTACTATGGCTAGGTTCTTGAATGGCTTGAATCAAGAAATTCATGATAGGGTAGAGATGCAGCATTATGTGGAGTTGGAGGATATGGTGCACATAGCCATCAAGGTGGAGCAACAACTCCAAAGGAGGGGTGGTACACGTGCATCCCATAATTCGGGTTTTTCCCTATGGAAACCGAGTCATGTGAAGAAAGAGGAGAAACCAGCTGCAAAACCCAAATTCGAGCCAAAACCAGAAACAACCAACCAAGGCACTCAAGGTAAATCTGACCCTTCCACTTCTCAAAACCGTGACATTAAGTATTTTAAATGTCAAGGCGGGGGTCACATAGCAAGTCAATGCCCGAAGAAAAGAGTCATGGTGATAAAGGGTAATGGAGAGATCGAAACCGACGACAAGTCCGATACCGACTCTATGCCACCATTGGAGGATGTGGATGATGAAGAATGTGCGGTCCAAGGTGAATTGTTGGTGTCAAGAAGACTCCTAAGCTTGCAAGCAAAAGAAGTGGAAGAAGTGCAGCGGGAGAACATCTTTCATACTAGGTGCTATATCAAAGACAAGGTATGTAGTATGATTGTTGATGGAGGAAGTTGTACTAATGTTGCAAGCACAACCTTGGTGGATAAATTAGGACTGCCCATACTGAAACATCCTAGGCCGTATAAGTTACAATGGCTGAATGATAGTGGCGAGGTAAAGGTGAATAAGCAGGTTTTGGTTTCATTCCGCATCGGAAAATATGAAGATGAAGTTTTGTGTGATGTAGCACCGATGCAAGCTGGACATTTACTATTAGGCCGACCGTGGCAATTCGATCGGAGAGTTAAGCATGATGACTTCACCAACAAATACTCGTTCGTGCTCGACCAAAAACCCATCACTCTTGTACCGATGGCACCGAAACTGGTTTATGACGATCAAGTGAGGTTGCAAAAAGAGAGTGATCAAGAAAAAGAGAGTGAGCAAAAGAAAAAGAGTGAAAATCGGAGAGTGGCCGAGCAAAATGAGAGAGAAAAAGAAAATCAAAATTTAGCCATTGAGAGAAATTCAGAGAAAAAACAAAAGAATTTCTATGCAAAAGTGAGTGAGATTAAGCGATCAGTGTTTTCAAATCAGCCGATGATTGTAGTTTTGTACAAGGAGGCATTTTTAAACACTAACGAACCTGACCCTGCTTTGCCCAGTTCTGTTGTTTCTCTTTTGCAGGAATTTGAGGATGTCTTTCCTAAGGAAACACCACATGGATTACCACCAATTCGAGGAATTGAACATCAAATTGACTTTGTTCCCGGTGCGACAATTCCAAACCGACCAGCCTATAGGAGCAATCCCGAGGAGACAAAGGAGCTTCAACAGCAGGTAGGTGAGTTGTTGGAGAAGGGGTACGTGAAGGAGAGCATGAGTCCGTGCGCCATTCCAGTGTTACTTGAGCCAAAGAAGGATGGGACGTGGAGAATGCCCGTTGATTGCCAAGCCATCAACAACATAATGGTAAAGTATCGTCATCCTATTCCTTGGTTAGATGACATTTTAGATGAGTTGCATGGTTCTTGTGTGTTCTCGAAGATTGATTTAAAGAGTGGTTATCATCAGATTAGAATTAAAGAAGGAGAAGAATGGAAAACTGCTTTTAAAAAAAAATATGGTTTGTACGAATGGTTAGTTATGCCTTTTGGTTTGACTAATGCACCAAGCACTTTTGTGAGACTTATGAATCATGTTTTGCGTGCATTTATAGGCAGGTTTGTAGTTGTCTATTTTGATGATATACTCATTTATAGCAAAAACTTGGATGATCATGTTGTACATTTGAAATCGGTTTTAGATATGCTTAGGAAAGAAAAGTTATTTGCTAACATGAAGAAGTGTACTTTTTGCGCCGATAAGCTTGTATTTCTGGGATTTGTTGTTAGTGCACAAGGCTTATAGGTTGATGAAGAGAAGGTACGAGCAATCCAAGAGTGGCCGAGTCCCACAAGTGTAGGCAATGTTCGTAGTTTTCATGGACTTGCAAGTTTTTGCCGGCAGTTTGTGAAGGACTTTAGTAGCATAACCACACCACCTACCGAAGTGATCAAGAAGAATGTCGGATTTTGATGGGGGGAAGAACAAGAGAAGGAGTTTCAGCTAATCAAAGAGAAGCTAACCAATGCCCCTTTATTGTCTTTACCTAACTTTTCTAAAACGTTTGAGATTGAATGTGATGCTTCAGTTGGTATAGGCGCAGTTCCTATGCAGGAGGGACGACCAATTGCTTACTTCAACGAGAAATGAAGCGAGGCAGCCTTAAACTACCCGACTTATGACAAGGAGTCGTATGCATTGGTTCGAGCTTTGGAGACATGGCAGCACTACCTATGGCCTAAGGAGTTTGTAATTCACACCGATCATGAGTCCTTGAAACACTTGAAGGGCCAACACAAGCTAAATAAAATGCATGCTCGTTGGGTACAGTTCATCGAGACGTTTCCATATGTCATCTGGTATAAGCCAAGTAAGGAGAATGTGGCCGGCGACGCACTTTCTCACATGTATGCATTACTCTCAACACTTGATGCAAAATTGCTTGGATTTGAACACATTAAAAGTTTATACATTGATGACCATGAATTTTGTGAAGAGTACCAGGCTTGTAAGAAAAATGCTTGTGGTAAGTTCTTTAGACATGATGGGTTCTTGTTTCGAGAAAATAAGTTATGTGTGCCTAACTGTTCTTTGAGGGATTTGTTAGTGCAGGAATCCCATGGAGGGGGATTAATGGGACATTTTGGAGTAGCTAAGACCTTAGCTGTTTTGCAGGAACACTTCTATTGGCCACACATGAAACGAGATGTTGAGCGGATTTGTGGTAGATGTGTTACATGTAGGCAAGTTAAATCCAGAGTGCTGCCCAATGGTTTGTATGCTCCTCTGCCCATTCCCAGTGAGCCTTGGATTGATATTTTTAATGGACTTTGTGTTAGAATTACCTAGGACTAAACGCGGAAGAGATTCGATTTTTCTGGTTGTGGATAGATTTTCTAAGATGGCACACTTTATTCCATGTCACAAAACGGATGATACTTCGCATGTTGCTCATTTGTTCTTTAGGGAGATTATGAGATTACATGGCATGCCTAGAACCATTATTTCGGATAGAGATGCTAAGTTCTTGAGCTACTTTTGGAAGACTTTGTGGTGTAAGCTAGTACCAAGCTTTTGTTTTCTACAACTTGTTACCCACAAACTGATGGTCAAACCGAAGTAGTGAATAGGACTTTGTCTACTTTGTTGAGGGCTATGATTAAAAAGAACAACAAAACATGGGTGGATTGTTTGCCACACGTTGAGTTTGCTTATAATCGTGCAATTCATTCTGCTACAAAGTTTTCACCGTTTGAAATTGTTTATGGTTTTAATCCTTTGACTCCATTGGATTTATCTCCATTACCTGTTTCTGAGTGTGTTAATTTGGATGGAAAGAAAAAGGCTGAATTTGTGAAGCAGATACATGAGAAGGCATGGCTCAATATAGAGAGGAGAACAGAGCAATATGCAAAACAAGCCAACAAAGGGCGACATAAGCTGATTTTTGAACCCGAAGATTGGGTTTGGTTGCATATGAGAAAAGAGAGATTTCCGGCGCAAAGACGTTCCAAACTGCTTCCAAGAGGGGATGGTCCTTTCCAAGTCTAAAGCGCATCAATGACAACGCTTACAAGCTAGATTTGCTCGGTGAGTACAATGCTAGTGCTGCTTTCAATATTACTGATTTGAGTTCTTTTGTTGTAGGTGATGATTTGAGGGCAAATCTTTTTCATGAGGAGGGGAATGATGCAAATAATGGCATGACTACAAAGGAACCCGTTCAAGTTCCAACTGGGCCGGTTACAAGAGCACGAGCTAAAGTGTTCAAGGAGGCATTAAACGGGCTGGTTAAAGAAGTTTGGGCTCAAGCAAATTTGTGGAGGTCCATTGAAGGTGATGAACATGTTCCACAAGGCTCGAATTCCATAATTCAAGCTATGGAATAATCCGGAAGAAATCCTTAAAGATTGTAGCACAATTGGCGTGTTATTGGGGCTTAGTTTCCATCCTTGGTTGCTTTCCCGTTTTGACTCATCAAGGAGAATAAGTGGCTGCAATTTCAAGCAACCTTTTCAAGACAGCTCATTTACTTTCCTTATTTGATATTTTAGATTCATAATTTCGGTTTTGTAAGAAGAAAGGAATCAGAAAATTCCTTGTTTCCTTTTTAGTTGGTTAGGCGAATTTAAGGCAGCCTATTTTGGGGGGTTTTTTTTTCGTAGCTGCAAATTCGTGGACCTTTTGTATTTAAAAAGCCTTTCGCTTATTGGAAGTGGCAGATCATATTTTTTCAGAAAATTTATGAGTTTTTATTTTCTTTGGTTCTTTGAAGGACTATTCGAACTTATCGGATTTTCCGTGGCGTTCATCATCGACTTATCAAGCGGATTCCCACTACCGTTTGTGGCGTCTTCCTTATTATACCAAGGTTCTTGTTTCGCATTAAACAATGGGTTGAGGTCAAATATTCCAAGGTTCTTGTTTTTGTTGAAGCAACGGGTCGAGGTCTCCCAACCTGGGCATTCTTGGGTTCCCCTATTGTTTGACGTGTCTCGTTATTCTTGACGCGGTTCGCAACATTTGGTATCAGGGCCAAGGATTTCTCGTCTCAAGTTTGCCAATCCCATTTAAATTTAGTTTCCTTTTTCTTGTCTGGCCGAATCTGTTGTGGCCGAATTGGTTTTAGCCCTAAGTTCGAATTTTGTTGTTTCCTTGTGCCTTAATTCCGTGTTCTTTAGCTTTCCAAATTCGGTTTGACATATCATAGTTTGGCCGAATTTCTTTCTTTACCCATTCCGATCGTAATCTGTTTGTTCTAATTTTATTTCGAAATCTTTTTCTATTATTAACGAAAGAAAGAATCTAATCATCAAAAAAAAAAAAAGATTCGACAAAAAAAATTTCGTTTGATTTCCCCCATTTTGGTTCCAATAAGCCCGAAAATCATCTCACCCTAAAGACCAAAAAAAAAATTCGTGGAAATTTTGCTGAATTGTGCTTCTAAAAATCATTACATATCCCTTGTTTTCTTACTTTTGAACTTGAATTCCCTTGGTTCTTGGTGAATTGTTGCTGGAAAGAGGATTATCGAGTGGAAAAAGGGAAGAATGGAATCATGTCTCACAATAGTGCCGAAGGTGTTGCGGGAGTGGCTTATCCAAAGCTGTTTATGGAGGCGATGATGGGTGAGATGAGGCGTATAATGAGGTTGGAGTTAGAGCAGGTTCATGAGCGGATGGATCCGATGAAGAATACACGTTTGGAGCAGCCACGAAACGCTCCTAATTTGCGTAGGAGGGAAAGAGTCCAACATCGGGGAGTGAGAGATGAAGATGGAGAGTATTATGGGGCTGGTTTTGATGAAGAAGAAGATCAGGATTCGGTTGTTGGAAATAGGAGATATGGAGGGTGGGTTAGAGAAGATAGGAATCGGGAAGATAACAACTTGGGTAGTATTAAGATGAAAATTCCAGCGTTTCAAGGAAGAAACGACCCCAAGGCTTATCTTGAGTGGAAGAAAAAGGTAGAGTTAGTGTTCGATTGCCACAACTACTCCAAAATGAAGATGGTAAAACTTGCCGCCATTGTATTTTCTGACTATGCTATTGAGTGGTGGGATCAGTCAGTGTTGAACCAGCGCCGAAATAGGGAACGATCGGTAGAGACGTGGGAAGAGATGAAAATAGTGATGAGGAAGCGGTTTGTGCCAGCCATTACCTCCGGGAGTCGTACAATAAATTATAAACGCTCAGACAAGGTAACCGAATTGTGGAGGATTATCATCAAGACATGGAGATTGCTTTGATCCGGGCTAATATCGAAGAAGACCGAGAGGCTACTATGGCGAGGTTCTTGAATGGCTTGAATCAAGAAATTCATGATAGGGTGGAGATGCAGCATTATGTGGAGTTGGAGGATATGGTGCACATAGCCATCAAGGTGGAGCAACAACTCCAGAGGAGGGGTGGTACACGTGCATCCCATAATTCGGGTTTTTCCCTATGGAAACCGAGTCATGTGAAGAAAGAGGAGAAACCAGCTGCAAAACCCAAATTCGAGCCAAAACCAGAAACAACCAACCATGGCACTCAAGGTAAATCTGACCCTTCCACTTCTCAAAACCGTGACATTAAGTATTTTAAATGTCAAGGCGGGGGTCACATAGCAAGTCAATGCCCGAAGAAAAGAGTCATGGTGATAAGGGGTAATGGAGAGATCGAAACCGACGACAAGTCCGATACCGACTCTATGCCACCATTGGAGGACGTGGATGATGAAGAATATGCGGTCCAAGGTGAATTGTTGGTGTCAAGAAGACTCCTAAGCTTGCAAGCAAAAGAAGTGGAAGAAGTGCAGCGGGAGAACATCTTTCATACTAGGTGCTATATCAAAGACAAGGTATGTAGTTTGATTGTTGATGGAGGAAGTTGTACTAATGTTGCAAGCACAACCTTGGTGGATAAATTAGGACTACCCATACTGAAACATCCTAGGCCGTACAAGTTACAATGGCTGAATGATAGTGGCGAGGTAAAGGTGAATAAGCAGGTTTTGGTTTCATTCCGCATCGGAAAATATGAAGATGAAGTTTTGTGTGATGTAGCTCCAATGCAAGCTGGACATTTACTATTAGGCCGACCGTGGCAATTCGATCGGAGAGTTAAGCATGATGACTTCACGAACAAATACTCGTTTGTGCTCGACCAAAAACCCATCACTCTTGTACCGATGACACCGAAACTGATTTATGACGATCAAGTGAGGTTGCAAAAAGAGAGTGATAAAAAAAAAGAGAGTGAGCAAAAGAAAAAGAGTGAAAATCGGAGAGTGGCCGAGCAAAATGAGAGAGAAAAAGAAAATCAAAATTTAGCCATTGAGAGAAATTCAGAGAAAAAACAAAAGAATTTCTATGCAAAAGTGAGTGAGATTAAGCGATTAATGTAATCAAATCAGCTGATGATTGTAGTTTTGTACAAGGAGGCATTTTTAAACACTAATGAACCTGACCCTGCTTTGCCCAGTTCTGTTGTTTCTCTTTTGCAGGAATTTGAGGATGTCTTTCCTAAGGAAACACCACATGGATTACCACCAATTCGAGGAATTGAACATCAAATTGACTTTGTTCCCGGTGCGACAATTCCAAACCGACCAGCCTATAGGAGCAATCCTGAGGAGACAAAGGAGCTTCAACGGCAGGTAGGTGAGTTGTTGGAGAAGGGGTACGTGAAGGAGAGCATGAGTCTGCACGCCATTCCAGTTTTACTTGTACCTAAGAAGGATGGGACGTGGAGAATGCGCATTGATTGCCGAGCCATCACAACATAACGGTAAAGTATCGTCATCCTATTCCTCGGTTACATGACATGTTAGATGAGTTGCATGGTTCTTGTGTGTTTTCGAAGATTGATTTAAAGAGTGGTTATCATCAGATTAGAATGAAAGGAGATGAAAGGAAAACTGCTTTTTAAAAAAAATATGGTTTGTACGAATGGTTAGTTATGCCTTTTGGTTTGACTAATGCACCAAGCACTTTTCTGAGACTTATGAATCATGTTTTGCGTGCATTTATAGGCAGGTTTGTTGTTGTCTATTTTGATGATATACTCATTTATAGCAAAAACTTGGATGATCATGTTGTACATTTGAAATCGGTTTTAGATGTGCCTAGGAAAGAAAAGTTATTTGCTAACATGAAGAAGTGTACTTTTTGCGCCGATAAGCTTGTATTTCTGGGATTTGTTGTTAGTGCACAAGGCTTATAGGTTGATGAAGAGAAGGTACGAGCAATCCAAGAGAGGCCGAGTCCCACAGTGTAGGCAATGTTCGTAGTTTTCATGGACTTGCTAATTTTTACCGGCGGTTTGTGAAGGACTTTAGTAGCATAGCCGCACCACTTACCGAAGTGATCAAGAAGAACGTCGGATTTAGATGGGGGGAAGAACAAGAGAAGGCGTTTCAGCTAATCAAAGAGAAGCTAACCAACGCCCCCTTATTGTCTTTACCTAACTTTTCTAAAACGTTTGAGTTTGAATGTGATGCTTCAAGTATTGGTATAGGCACAGTTCTTATGCAGGAGGGACGACCAATTGCTTACTTCAGCGAGAAATTAAGCGGGGCAGCCTTAAACTACCCGACTTATGACAAGGAGTCGTATGCATTGGTTCGAGCTTTGGAGACATGGCAGCACTACCTATGGCCTAAGGAGTTCGTAATTCACACCGATCATGAGTCCTTGAAACACTTGAAGGGCCAACACAAGCTAAATAGAAGGCATGCTCATTGGGTAGAGTTCATTGAGACGTTTCCATATGTCATCCGATATAAGCAAGGTAAGGAGAATGTGGCCGCCGACGCACTTTCTCACAGGTATGCATTACTCTCCACACTTGATGCAAAATTGCTTGGATTTGAACACATTAAAAGTTTATACATTGATGACCATGAATTTTGTGAAGAGTACCAGGCTTGTGAGAAAAACGCTTGTGGTAAGTTCTTTAGACATGATGGGTTCTTGTTTCGAGAAAATAAGTTATGTGTGCCTAACTGTTCTTTGAGGGATTTGTTAGTGCAGGAATCCCATGGAGGGGGATTAATGGGACATTTTGGAGTAGCTAAGACCTTAGCTGTTTTGCAGGAACACTTCTATTGGCCACACATGAAATGAGATGTTGAGCGGATTTGTGGTAGATGTATTACATGTAGGCAAGCTAAATCCAGTGTGCAGCCCAACGGTTTGTATGCTCCTTTGCCCATTCCCAGTGAGCCTTGGATTGATATTTTCAATGGACTTTGTGTTAGGATTACCTAGGACTAAATGCGGAAGAGATTCGATTTTTCTGGGTGTGGATAGATTTTCTAAGATGGAACCCTTTATTCCATATCACAAAACGGATGATGCTTCGCATGTTGCTCATTTGTTTTTTAGGGAGATTGTGAGATTACATGGCATGCCTAGAACCATTGTTTCGGATAGAGATGCTAAGTTCTTGAGCTACTTTTGGAAGACTTTGTGGTGTAAGCTAGGTACCAAGCTTTTGTTTTCTACTACTTGTCACCCACAAACTGATGGTCAAACCGAAGTAGTGAATAGGACTTTGTCTACTTTGTTGAGGGCTATGATTAAAAAGAACAACAAAACATGGGAGGATTGTATGCCACATGTTGAGTTTGCTTATAATCGTGCTATTCATTCTGCTACAAAGTTTTCATCGTTTGAAATTGTTTATGGTTTTAATCCTTTGACTCCATTGGATTTATCTCCATTACCTATTTCTGAGTGTGTTAATTTGGATGGAAAGAAAAAGGCTGAACTTGTGAAGCAGATACATGAGAAGGCAAGGCTCAATATAGAGAGGAGAGTAGAGCAATATGCAAAACAAGCCAACAAAGGGCGACATAAGCTGATTTTTGAACCCGAAGATTGGGTTTGGTTGCATATGAGAAAAGAGAGATTTCCGGCGCAAAGACGTTCCAAACTGCTTCCAAGAGGGGATGGTCCTATCCAAGTCTAAAGCGCATCAATGACAACGCTTACAAGCTAGATTTGCTCGGTGAGTACAATGCTAGTGCTGCTTTCAATATTACTGATTTGAGTTCTTTTGATGTAGGTGATGATTTGAGGGCAAATCTTTTTCATGAGGAGGGGAATGATGCAAATAATGGCATGACTACAAAGAAACCCGTTCAAGTTCCAACTGGGCCGGTTACAAGAGCACGAGCTAAAGTGTTCAAGGAGGCATTAAACGGGCTGGTTAAAGAAGTTTGGGCTCAAGCAAATTTGTGGAGGTCCATTGAAGGTGATGAACATGTTCCACAAGGCTCGAATTCCATAATTCAAGCTATGGAATAATCCGGAAGAAATCCTTAAGGATTGTAGCACAATTGGCGTGTTATTGGGGCTTAGTTTCCATCCTTGGTTGCTTTCCCGTTTTGACTCATCAAGGAGAATAAGTAGCTGCAATTTCAAGCAACCTTTTCAAGACAGCTCATTTACTTTCCTTATTTGATATTTTAGGTTCATAATTTCGGTTTTATAAGAAGAAAGGAATCAGAAAATTCCTTGTTTCCTTTTTAGTTGGTTAGGCGAATTTAAGGCAGCCTATTTTGGGGTTTTTTTTTTTTCGCAGCTGCAAATTCGTGGACCTTTTGTATTTAAAAAGCCTTTCGCTTATTGGAAGTGGCAGATCATATTTTTTCAGAAAATTTATGAGTTTTTATTTTCTTTGGTTCTTTGAAGGACTATTCGAACTTATCGGATTTTCCGTGGCGTTCATCATCGACTTATCAAGCGGATTCCCACTACCGTTTGTGGCGTCTTCCTTATTATACCAAGGTTCTTGTTTCGCATTAAACAATGGGTTGAGGTCAAATATTCCAAGGTTCTTGTTTTTGTTGAAGCAACGGGTCGAGGTCTCCCAACCAAACCTGATTGTGGGCATTCTTGGGTTCCCCTATTGTTTGACGTGTCTCGTTATTCTTGACGCGGTTCGCAACATTTGGTATCAGGGCCAAGGATTTCTCGTCTCAAGTTTGCCAATCCCATTTAAATTTAGTTTCCTTTTTCTTGTCTGGCCGAATCTGTTGTGGCCGAATTGGTTTTAGCCCTAAGTTCGAATTTTGTTGTTTCCTTGTGCCTTAATTCCGTGTTCTTTAGCTTTCCAAATTCGGTTTGACATATCATAGTTTGGCCGAATTTCTTTCTTTACCCATTCCGATCGTAATCTGTTTGTTCTAATTTTATTTCGAAATCTTTTTCTGTTATTAACGAAAGAAAGAATCTAATCATCAAAAAAAAAAAGATTCGACAAAAAAAATTTCGTTTGATTTCCCCCATTTTGGTTCCAATAAGCCCGAAAATCATCTCACCCCAAAGACCAAAAAAAAAATTTGTGGAAATTTTGCTGAATTGTGCTTCTAAAAATCATTACATATCCCTTGTTTTCTTACTTTTGAACTTGAATTCCCTTGGTTCTTGGTGAATTGTTGCTGGAAAGAGGATTATCGAGTGGAAAAAGGGAAGAATGGAATCATGTCTCACAATAGTGCCGAAGGTGTTACGGGAGTGGCTGATCCAAAGCTGTTTATGCAGGCGATGATGGGTGAGATGAGGCGTATAATGAGGTTGGAGTTAGAGCAGGTTCATGAGCGGATGGATCCGATGAAGAATACACGTTTGGAGCAGCCACGAAACGCTCCTAATTTGCGTAGGAGGGAAAGAGTCCAACATCGGGGAGTGAGAGATGAAGATGGAGAGTATTATGGGGCTGGTTTTGATGAAGAAGAAGATCAGGATTCGGTTGTTGGAAATAGGAGATATGGAGGGCGGTTTAGAGAAGATAGGAATCGGGAAGATAACAACTTGGGTAGTATTAAGATGAAAATTCCAGCATTTCAAGGAAGAAACGACCCCAAGGCTTATCTTGAGTGGAAGAAAAAGGTAGAGTTAGTGTTCGATTGCCACAACTACTCCAAAATGAAGAAGGTAAAACTTGCCGCCATTGTATTTTCTGACTATGCTATTGAGTGGTGGGATCAGTCAGTGTTGAACCAGCGGCGAAATAGGGAACGACCGGTAGAAACGTGGGAAGAGATGAAAATAGTGATGAGGAAGCGGTTTGTGCCCAGCCATTACCTCCGGGAGTCGTACAATAAATTATAAACGCTCAGACAAGGTAACCGAATTGTGGAGGATTATCATCAAGACATGGAGATTGCTTTGATCCAGGCTAATATTGAAGAAGACCGAGAGGCTACTATGGCTAGGTTCTTGAATGGCTTGAATCAAGAAATTCATGATAGGGTGGAGATGCAGCATTATGTGGAGTTGGAGGATATGGTGCACATAGCCATCAAGGTGGAGCAACAACTCCAAAGGAGGGGTGGTACACGTGCATCCCATAATTCGGGTTTTTCCCTATGGAAACCGAGTCATGTGAAGAAAGAGGAGAAACCAGCTGCAAAACCCAAATTCGAGCCAAAACCAGAAACAACCAACCAAGGCACTCAAGGTAAATCTGACCCTTCCACTTCTCAAAACCGTGACATTAAGTATTTTAAATGTCAAGGCGGGGGTCACATAGCAAGTCAATGCCCGAAGAAAAGAGTCATGGTGATAAAGGGTAATGGAGAGATCGAAACCGACGACAAGTCCGATACCGACTCTATGCCACCATTGGAGGATGTGGATGATGAAGAATGTGCGGTCCAAGGTGAATTGTTGGTGTCAAGAAGACTCCTAAGCTTGCAAGCAAAAGAAGTGGAAGAAGTGCAGCGGGAGAACATCTTTCATACTAGGTGCTATATCAAAGACAAGGTATGTAGTATGATTGTTGATGGAGGAAGTTGTACTAATGTTGCAAGCACAACCTTGGTGGATAAATTAGGACTGCCCATACTGAAACATCCTAGGCCGTATAAGTTACAATGGCTGAATGATAGTGGCGAGGTAAAGGTGAATAAGCAGGTTTTGGTTTCATTCCGCATCGGAAAATATGAAGATGAAGTTTTGTGTGATGTAGCACCGATGCAAGCTGGACATTTACTATTAGGCCGACCGTGGCAATTCGATCGGAGAGTTAAGCATGATGACTTCACCAACAAATACTCGTTCGTGCTCGACCAAAAACCCATCACTCTTGTACCGATGGCACCGAAACTGGTTTATGACGATCAAGTGAGGTTGCAAAAAGAGAGTGATCAAGAAAAAGAGAGTGAGCAAAAGAAAAAGAGTGAAAATCGGAGAGTGGCCGAGCAAAATGAGAGAGAAAAAGAAAATCAAAATTTAGCCATTGAGAGAAATTCAGAGAAAAAACAAAAGAATTTCTATGCAAAAGTGAGTGAGATTAAGCGATCAGTGTTTTCAAATCAGCCGATGATTGTAGTTTTGTACAAGGAGGCATTTTTAAACACTAACGAACCTGACCCTGCTTTGCCCAGTTCTGTTGTTTCTCTTTTGCAGGAATTTGAGGATGTCTTTCCTAAGGAAACACCACATGGATTACCACCAATTCGAGGAATTGAACATCAAATTGACTTTGTTCCCGGTGCGACAATTCCAAACCGACCAGCCTATAGGAGCAATCCCGAGGAGACAAAGGAGCTTCAACAGCAGGTAGGTGAGTTGTTGGAGAAGGGGTACGTGAAGGAGAGCATGAGTCCGTGCGCCATTCCAGTGTTACTTGAGCCAAAGAAGGATGGGACGTGGAGAATGCCCGTTGATTGCCAAGCCATCAACAACATAATGGTAAAGTATCGTCATCCTATTCCTTGGTTAGATGACATTTTAGATGAGTTGCATGGTTCTTGTGTGTTCTCGAAGATTGATTTAAAGAGTGGTTATCATCAGATTAGAATTAAAGAAGGAGAAGAATGGAAAACTGCTTTTAAAAAAAAATATGGTTTGTACGAATGGTTAGTTATGCCTTTTGGTTTGACTAATGCACCAAGCACTTTTGTGAGACTTATGAATCATGTTTTGCGTGCATTTATAGGCAGGTTTGTAGTTGTCTATTTTGATGATATACTCATTTATAGCAAAAACTTGGATGATCATGTTGTACATTTGAAATCGGTTTTAGATATGCTTAGGAAAGAAAAGTTATTTGCTAACATGAAGAAGTGTACTTTTTGCGCCGATAAGCTTGTATTTCTGGGATTTGTTGTTAGTGCACAAGGCTTATAGGTTGATGAAGAGAAGGTACGAGCAATCCAAGAGTGGCCGAGTCCCACAAGTGTAGGCAATGTTCGTAGTTTTCATGGACTTGCAAGTTTTTGCCGGCAGTTTGTGAAGGACTTTAGTAGCATAACCACACCACCTACCGAAGTGATCAAGAAGAATGTCGGATTTTGATGGGGGGAAGAACAAGAGAAGGAGTTTCAGCTAATCAAAGAGAAGCTAACCAATGCCCCTTTATTGTCTTTACCTAACTTTTCTAAAACGTTTGAGATTGAATGTGATGCTTCAGTTGGTATAGGCGCAGTTCCTATGCAGGAGGGACGACCAATTGCTTACTTCAGCGAGAAATGAAGCGAGGCAGCCTTAAACTACCCGACTTATGACAAGGAGTCGTATGCATTGGTTCGAGCTTTGGAGACATGGCAGCACTACCTATGGCCTAAGGAGTTTGTAATTCACACCGATCATGAGTCCTTGAAACACTTGAAGGGCCAACACAAGCTAAATAAAATGCATGCTCGTTGGGTACAGTTCATCGAGACGTTTCCATATGTCATCTGGTATAAGCCAAGTAAGGAGAATGTGGCCGGCGACGCACTTTCTCACATGTATGCATTACTCTCAACACTTGATGCAAAATTGCTTGGATTTGAACACATTAAAAGTTTATACATTGATGACCATGAATTTTGTGAAGAGTACCAGGCTTGTAAGAAAAACGCTTGTGGTAAGTTCTTTAGACATGATGGGTTCTTGTTTCGAGAAAATAAGTTATGTGTGCCTAACTGTTCTTTGAGGGATTTGTTAGTGCAGGAATCCCATGGAGGGGGATTAATGGGACATTTTGGAGTAGCTAAGACCTTAGCTGTTTTGCAGGAACACTTCTATTGGCCACACATGAAACGAGATGTTGAGCGGATTTGTGGTAGATGTGTTACATGTAGGCAAGTTAAATCCAGAGTGCTGCCCAATGGTTTGTATGCTCCTCTGCCCATTCCCAGTGAGCCTTGGATTGATATTTTTAATGGACTCTGTGTTAGAATTACCTAGGACTAAACGCGGAAGAGATTCGATTTTTCTGGTTGTGGATAGATTTTCTAAGATGGCACACTTTATTCCATGTCACAAAACGGATGATACTTCGCATGTTGCTCATTTGTTCTTTAGGGAGATTATGAGATTACATGGCATGCCTAGAACCATTATTTCGGATAGAGATGCTAAGTTCTTGAGCTACTTTTGGAAGACTTTGTGGTGTAAGCTAGTACTAAGCTTTTGTTTTCTACAACTTGTTACCCACAAACTGATGGTCAAACCGAAGTAGTGAATAGGACTTTGTCTACTTTGTTGAGGGCTATGATTAAAAAGAACAACAAAACATGGGTGGATTGTTTGCCACACGTTGAGTTTGCTTATAATCGTGCAATTCATTCTGCTACAAAGTTTTCACCGTTTGAAATTGTTTATGGTTTTAATCCTTTGACTCCATTGGATTTATCTCCATTACCTGTTTCTGAGTGTGTTAATTTGGATGGAAAGAAAAAGGCTGAATTTGTGAAGCAGATACATGAGAAGGCATGGCTCAATATAGAGAGGAGAACAGAGCAATATGCAAAACAAACCAACAAAGGGCAACATAAGCTGATTTTTGAATCCGGAGATTGGGTTTGGTTGCATATGAGAAAAGAGAGATTTCCGGGGCAAAGACGTTCCAAACTGCTTCCAAGAGGGGATGGTCCTTTCCAAGTCTAGAGCGCATCAATGACAATGCTTACAAGCTAGATTTGCTCGGTGAGTACAATGTTAGTGCTGCTTTCAATATTACTGATTTGAGTCCTTTTGATGTAGGTGATGATTTGAGGGCAAATCTTTTTCAAGAGGAGGGGAATGTTGCAAATAATAGCATGATTACAAAGGAACCCGTTCAAGTTCCAACTGGGCCGGTTACAAGAGCACGAGCTAAAGTATTCGAGGCATTAAACGGGCTGGTTAAAGAAGTTTGGGCTCAAGCAAATTTGTGGAGGTCCATTGAAGGTGATGAACATGTTTCACAAGGCTGGAATTCCATAATTCAAGCTGTGGAATAATCCGGAAGAAATCCTCAAAGATTGCAGCACAATTGGCATGTTATTGGGGCTTAGTTTCCATCCTTGGTTGCTTTCCCATTTTGATTCATCAAGGAGAATAAGTGGCTGCAATTTCAAGCAACCTTTTCAAGACAGCTCATTTACTTTCCCATTTTGATTACCGAAGTGATCAAGAAGAACGTCGAATTTAGATGGGGGGAAGAACAAGAGAAGGCGTTTCAGCTAATCAAAGAGAAGCTAACCAACGCCCCCTTATTGTCTTTACCTAACTTTTCTAAAACGTTTGAGTTTGAATGTGATGCTTGAGGTATTGGTATAGGCACAGTTCTTATGCAGGAGGGACGACCAATTGCTTACTTCAGCGAGAAATTAAGCGGGGCAGCCTTAAACTACCCGACTTTTGACAAGGAGTCGTATGCATTGGTTCGAGCTTTGGAGACATGGCAGCACTACCTATGGCCTAAGGAGTTCGTAATTCACACCGATCATGAGTCCTTGAAACACTTGAAGGGCCAACACAAGCTAAATAGAAGGCATGCTCATTGGGTAGAGTTCATTGAGACATTTCCATATGTCATCCGATATAAGCAAGGTAAGGAGAATGTGGCCGCCGACGCACTTTCTCACAGGTATGCATTACTCTCAACACTTGATGCAAAATTGCTTGGATTTGAACACATTAAAAGTTTATACATTGATGACCATGAATTTTGTGAAGAGTACCAGGCTTGTGAGAAAAACGCTTGTGGTAAGTTCTTTAGACATGATGGGTTCTTGTTTCGAGAAAATAAGTTATGTGTGCCTAACTGTTCTTTGAGGGATTTGTTAGTGCAGGAATCCCATGGAGGGGGATTAATGGGACATTTTGGAGTAGCTAAGACCTTAGCTGTTTTGTAGGAACACTTCTATTGGCCACACATGAAACGAGATGTTGAGCGGATTTGTTGTAGATGTGTTACATGTAGGCAAGCTAAATCCAGAGTGCAGCCCAATGGTTTGTATACTCCTTTGCCCATTCCTAGTGAGCCTTGGATTAATATTTCAATGGACTTTGTGTTAGGATTACCTAGGACTAAACTTGGAAGAGATTCGATTTTTGTGGTTGTGGATAGATTTTCTAAGATAGCGCACTTTATTCCATGTCACAAAACGGATGATGCTTCGCATGTTGCTCATTTGTTCTTTAGGGAGATTGTGAGATTACATGGCATGCCTAGAACCATTGTTTCGGATAGAGATGCTAAGTTCTTGGGCTACTTTTGGAAGACTTTGTGGTGTAAGCTAGGTACCAAGCTTTTGTTTGCTACTACTTGTCACCCACAAACTGATGGTCAAACCGAAGTAGTGAATAGGACTTTGTCTACTTTGTTGAGGGCTATGATTAAAAAGAACAACAAAACATGGGAGGATTATTTGCCACACGTTGAGTTTGCTTATAATCGTGCTATTCATTCTGCTACTAAGTTTTCATCGTTTGAAATTGTTTATGGTTTTAATCCTTTGACTCCATTGGATTTATCTCCATTATCCATTTCTGAGCATGTTAATTTGGATGGAAAGAAAAAGGCTAAATTTGTGAAGCAGATACATGAGAAGGCAAAGCTCAATATAGAGAGGAGAACAGAGCAATATACAAAACAAGCCAACAAAGGGCGACATAAGCTGATTTTTGAATCCGGAGATTGGGTTTGGTTGCATATGAGAAAAGAGAGATTTCCGACGCAAAGACGTTCCAAACTGCTTCCAAGAGGGGATGGTCCTTTCCAAGTCTAGAGCGCATCAATGACAACACTTACAAGCTAGATTTGCTCGGTGAGTACAATGTTAGTGCTGCTTTCAATATTACTGATTTGAGTCCTTTTGATGTAGGTGATGATTTGAAGGCAAATCCTTTTCAAGAGGAGGGGAATGATGCAAATAATGGCATAACTACAAAAGAACCCGTTCAAGTTCCAACTGGGCCGGTTACAAGAGCACGAGCTAAAGTGTTCAAGGAGGCACTAAACGGGCTGGTTAAAGAAGTTTGGGCTCAAGCAAATTTGTGGAGGTCCATTGAAGGTGATGAACATGTTCCACAAGGTTGGAATTCCATAATTCAAGCTGTGGGATAGTTCGAAAGAAATCCTCAAAGATTGCAGCACAATTGGCATGTTATTGGGGCTTAGTTTCCATCCTTGGTTGCTTTCCCGTTTTGACTCATCAAAGAGAGTAAGTGGCTGCAATTTCAAGCAACCTTTTCAAGACAGCTCATTTACTTTCCTTATTTAATATTTTAGGTTCATAATTTTGGTTTTGTAAGAAGAAAGGAATCACTTCGAATTGCAATTAAAGTGAGCTTCTTTTCAGTTATGATATTTTTATTATACTTCAAGAATGCTGAAAATGCTTCATTCTTATGTGCAAGAAATGAAACCCATGTATATCTTGAGAAATCATCTACTATAACTAGTCCATACTTTTTTCCTTCTAGACTTGCAGTTCTAGTAGGCCCTAATAGATCTATGTGTATGAGTTCAAAAGGCCTAGTGGTTGATACTACATTCTTTGATTTGAAAGATAATTTTGTTTGCTTTCCTAATGAGCATGGTCCACAAATTTTATCTTTTTCAAAATTCAATTTTGGCACATCTTTTATCGAATCCTTTTTGATTAGTTTTGATATTAAGTCCATACTAGCATGTCCTAGTCTACGGTGCCAAAGCCAACTTGTTTCACTTTTCCTTTCTTCATTAGTGATTAAGCATAATCCATTTTTCTTGCCTAAGTCATGAAGATCTACCATATAAATGTTTCCATGCCTATGTCCCATAAGTACAATGCTATTATCTTTAGGATTTGTGATTATGCATACTGAGGCTTCAAATGTGACTTTAAGATCTTTATCACAAAATTGACTTATGCTAAGTAAGTTGTGTTTCAGACAATTAATTAATAAAATATTTTCTATAAAAGTGGATGGAGTAATATAAATTTTATCCTTTCCAATGATAAGTCCTTTCCATTGTCTCCATAGGTTACCACTCCACCCTCCTTAGATTCCAAAGTGACAAATTGTTCTATGTCACCGGTCATGTGTCTTGAACAGCCGCTATCTAGATACCATCGTCTATCCCTCTTATTAGCTCTAAGACACTCTTGCAATCAAAATCAAGAATGTACTTTAGGTACCCAAACTATGTTGGATCCTTTAGGGTTAGTACTTGATGTTCCTTTTGGAACCCAAATTTTCTTGGATTTTAGCTTACTCTTTTCACTCAATTTGTTATAGTTGAACTTTCTGAAATTAATTCATATGCTTTGTGTCCTACTTTATTACAGCAATGACAAGTTATATTTTTATTTTTGGCTTTTACAAATATGTTCTTTAAGTATTTTTGCTTCCTATTTGTTTTATATCCTAACCCTGCTTTATCATATACAGCTTTTTGACTATCAAGACTCATATTTAATTTAGTTGAGCTAAGTGTAAACTTGTCCACTAACGATTTATATTTTTCTGCATCTTCTTTTAGTTTGAAATTTTCAGTAATTAGACTTTTAGTTTCATTAGTGAACTTCCTACTTAATGTTTTATAGTCATTAGATAGTTTCAGCTTTTCTTTGATAAGAGATTGATTTTCATCTTTTAGAACTTTATTTTTATTGATTAGCTTCTTGTGTTCTTCCATGAGTTTTAAAAATGTATCATGTAATTCTTCTACTGTAAAATCACATTAAAGTTCAGAATCTACCCCATGTAGCAGATTTGGGCCGTCTCTTGTTGATTTTTCTCTTCCGAACTCGACTCCTCACTTTCACTCCATTCAGCCATGAGGTTCCTCTTTTTAAGCTTTCTTGCCATCCATTTCAATTCTAGGCAGTCTATCTTGAAATGCCCGGGCTTGTTACATTCATAGCAAATTGGCATTTCTTTTTCTTTTTCTTGTCCTTTTCATTTTCCTTGCTCGAGCTACCTTTGATGAAGGGCGTCCTTTTATGAAATTTCTTCTTTTTTCTCATAAATTTTCTAAATTTTCTTGCGAACATGGCCATTCCTTCTTCATCATATTCCTCCTCATCATCAGACTCCTCTGATTCAATTTTCTATTTTGAAGTCGTAGACTTCAAGGCAATGGTTTTCTTTTTCTTGACCTCTTCTGAATTTTGCTTCATGAGTGATCCTAAAAGTTCTTCCAATTGTAGTGTATTGAGGTCCTTTATTTCTTGAATTGCAGTTACCTTGGCCTTCCAAACTCTTGGTAGTGACCTGAGAATTTTTCGAACTAGTTCAGAGTTAGTATAAGACTTTCCTAAACTCTTTAGTCTATTTATGATTTCCGTAAATCGAGTGAACATTTCAGTTATAGACTCTGTGGATTCCATTTTAAACAATTCATACCTATGTGCTAATATATTTATTTTTGACTTTTTAACCTGATTAATTCTTTCATGTGTAACCTCTAGTTTATCCCAAATTTCTTTCGCGGAGATGCATGTAGATATTCTATTAAATTCATTTACATCTAGAGAGCAGTAAAGTACATTAATTGCTTTAGCATTTAATTGTGCTATATCTTCTATCACTATCATTCCAATTCATTTCTGGTTTAGGAATGATTGTGCCCTCTATACTAATTGTGGGTGTGTGTGGTCCTCTAGTTATGATATTCCACAAGTCATACTCTAGAGCTTGAATGAATATCCTCATCCTAGCTTTCCAATATGTGTAATTAGTGCCATTAAACAGGGGAGGTCTATTTGTGTATTGCTCCTCGCTCATAGAACATCCTACTTGGGTTGTCATGATCTTTGACTCTTGATCGTGAGATCAACAAATACTATGAGAGCACCTTGCTCTGATACCACTTGTTGCCCAAGGTGACAAGCCAAGAGAGAGGGTGGATTGGTTTTTCTAAATTTTTCAATCCTTTAATTAAATCAATTGATGAGTGAGTGGTTTAGTTAATATTAATTGAGTGCGTGTAGTGAAGTTAGAACAATACACACTAGAAA
Source organism: Phoenix dactylifera (assembly GCF_009389715.1). Classification (NCBI taxonomy): domain Eukaryota; kingdom Viridiplantae; phylum Streptophyta; class Magnoliopsida; order Arecales; family Arecaceae; genus Phoenix; species Phoenix dactylifera. Next base: position 165,285 of record NW_024068134.1, read on the forward strand.
CACACAAGAAGTATAGTGGTTCAGTGCTCTCCTAAGCACCTACGTCCACTCCCCAAGCGTGCCCTTGGAAATTCACTATAATCCTGCGGATTACAGTTGGATTGTTCGGGCTCACAATCCAAAAATCTTTACACTTTGGTTTTTCGGGATCACCAAAAACCTATGTTGGTTTTGCGAGCTCACCAACAAACCTTCATCGTTGGTTTTACGGGCTCACCAACAAACCTTACAAAGTAATAAAGAAGAAATAGTTTGCAACTCCTAGAAGAGCAAATAAAACAATTTTACACTAATAGAAGAGAGGAGAAAAATAGTTATCGCTTTGAGGATCCTCTTCTCTTCTTTGCTAAGGTTGCTTCACCTCACAATGGATCGGTGAAGTTGTTGAATGCACTCTCAGATTGCTCAACCACCTCCTTTTTGAGACTTGAATGAAAAACCTTAATGAAGAACACTTGGACTTGCTTTCTCTTGAATATGCTATTGATTTCTTGGCAAAAGATACTTCCTCTGATGAATAGTGTCACTTTAAATACTTCCCCACCTCTATTAGTCACTTCCTATTGGTTAGATTTGAAAAACTAGCCATTGGGAGGTCAAGAAGCACTTCTACAGAACTAGCTGTTATGCCCTTGTCCGTGCTTGACCCAAACTTTCTTGGGGTCGACTCAACTTACTATTCATTGGACTTGGGGTCGGCCCAACTCACACTGGGGTCGACTCAAACTTCACTAGGGTCGACCCCTGCTACAGTGGGATCGGCCTTCTCAGGAACCACAGAACCTTGCATTTTCGGCTGTTTTCACTGGGGTCGACTCAACCTTTCTTGGGGTCGACCCAAGCTACAGTGGGGTCGACTCAAGCTCCATTGGGGTCGACCCTCTCAAGGATTTCAGAGACGTGATTTTTTAGCACAAATCCTTGTGGGGTCGACTCATGTACAGTTGGGGTCAGCTCCATTGGGGTCGACTCAAGTGTTCCTAGGGTCGGCTCAAGAAAACTTGGGGTCGGCCCTCTCAGTAAATTTCAGAGAGTTATTTTCTTGAGGCTTGAAACTGGGGTCGGTTCAAGATTCTTTGTGGTCGGCTCCTCTCCTGGGGTCGACTCAAAGATACATGGGGTCGACTCCACTTACTGTTCATCTGTGCCATTCTTACAGGGGTGTGTCAGATGATTCCATGGTGTGCCAGGATCGACTCCGCTTAGCTTGGGGTCGACTCAATCCACACTTTCCTGCATCTTAAGTTTAGACTAATTTATATAATCAATGAAACATATTTCAAGCAATTTTGAGTGTATGCCATGATAGAGCTACATACCCTTAACATTGAAAATCACTGTTTTGCCCTTAAGAGTATATTTCACTTGAAACTTTGCTGAATTAGAATTAAGAGTTCTCTATCCCTTTTCTACTACAAATTTTATCTCGTTGTTAATCATTGGAAGACATCTTGATCTCATTCTCTTAATATATTATGAATGTATCGAGGGTGTCGTATTCATTAGTGATGTATCACGTTAAACTATATTATTAATTTGATATTTTCTCAATGGTTGAGTTAATCATCAAAATAACACTATCATCCTCAATCTTCCCCTTTTTGATGATTACAAAACATTGAGCATAAGCAGATTGACACTTATACTAAAATTAGGAGTTTTGTTCTAGAAAGAGCTCAAGTTATTGAATTTCAGCTTTTCAAATTTGAAAGTGAAGACTCCCCCTCTTTCATCCAAATATTGCTAATTTGAACTTTTGATTTTCTCCCCCTTTCTTTTGTATTTTATTAAACATGAAACTTCAAAAATTTGAGATTAAGCAAGAGTTTCAGGTTATGTATCGAGGCATGAGAAGTATATGTCAAATTCAGAAATTTTGATTGAAAATTCAGACTTTCTTGTTTTGAAAATTTTCATTGTTACATATTGCTCCCCCTTAAGTGAATATCATCTCTTCCTATAATTTGCAAACTTATTTCTCCCCCTATATCGCAACTTCTTTCTTTTCTTACTTCTCCCCCTTTTTGTTATCATCAAAAGAATGTATAGCAATAGATAGGTAGAAGCAATAAACGATAAAATCCAAATTTCATTGATCAAAATGAAACATTATAGTACACTAATACCAAAAGTACAGTATTCTTCAATTAAGGTACAAAGTACATCAACAAAGCAAAATGCATATGAGAACTAGATAAATCCTAAGCACTAATCATGATGGACTCTTATAGTGCTATCATCGGGCCTAGGGGGAATCTAAGTGTTGTGATCTAGTCCTCATCCTCTTAGCATAAGTGGTGAGGGGAGGTTTGGCCTGATGGGACTGAGTTTGTCGTGAACCTCGGTGAGCTGGGTGACTCTGTGCCGAAACCTCTGACTCAGCTGCTCGGGGCACAGATGGACCATGAGCCTCTCTCTCTCCTAATGCTGTCACCTAGTCTTTGAGGCCTCTAATCTCAGCAATCATACTGTCCATCCTGCGCATCATGCCATCAGAGAGGGTCCTCACCTGAGCTGATACAAGCTCAGTCATTCTACTCCAAAACTCCTCTGTACACCCTGTAGGTGTGGATAACGAAGGTCCAGCCTCTGAAGGTGTTGTAGGATGATCCGCAGGTATCTTAGGCTCAGGGATAGAGTCTCCAATCTCTGGTGCATCACGCTCCGGTGCATGTATCCTTGCACCTCCACACACCCACTAACCATTATCCTATTGGGAATGTCGAGAATACCCGCATAGAACAGCTCTATAAGAGGATGTCGAGAATAGAGAAGGTCCTACGAGATAAGGGCCTTTTGGTTGATGACAAACTTGGGGAGCATGCTATAGTTCCCGCTGAGGTAAGCATGCTTCCTCTGCATAAGGTCTGATAAGTTAACTATCAGTTCTAGTATGAATCAACTCGCTTGACTTAAATATAATCTTCCTTGGTTATATGAAGGAGCATACTACAGTTGCTGCACCTATTCATGACGATGCTCTTCAGAAAGATCATATGCAACATAGTGCTGATTCGGTGGAGGTATGTAATTATTTGGTACGTAGTGTATATGATTTTAGAATGGTAGTATAAATCGTCTTCAAATGCATTTTTCTATCAGGTTATTTAGTCCACCAATGCTGAAGCTAAGAAGAAAGCTGGAGCTCCGACCTCATATGTGTCCTCCTTATGCAAGTGCATGAAGCTGGGAGCACACGAGCGAAAGCCATCGGAGAAAGCGAAGGCCATATCACAGCTTCCGAAGACTTATAAAAGGGCTAAAAAAAAGGTGAAAGTTGCCCAAATAGGTGAGGTTTGTACGGGAATTACTATTCAAACCGAGGATTTGCCCGCTCGGTCAACCAACATATTCGACCCACCGACAAATTCATTAATGGAGCTCCAAAAATTTGCTCCAACATGGGAGAAAACCTCCCCCCGGGAGCGGTATAGAAATGTTGTCTCCTCCTTATGTGTTTATGTATCCATATTGAATTTGCTAAATCTATAAAGTTAAGTTTCCTAACCAAAATTTCTGTCTTCACCATTTATTCAACTTAGCATATAGTGTCGTCCACTAAAGTGGTAGATCTTGAGAGCGTTGCACTGAAACGTAGCTATCATGGGTAGGGGGAAGGTATACTCCCTATTTACTATAAAGAAGCTATTAATTTCTTTTTTGAAGAACATGAGTTTGGGTAAGTTAATTATATTAACTTACTGTTTTTCACAATTATCGCATTGAAAGTTGATTAAACATTTGAATTATGTAGGGATATAATATGGGAGGACGAAGATCGTACCAAACCTGCATGCAGCCCTTATGCCTTAGTGCAGCTCCTACATGACAAGCCACTATGGAGTGACGTATGCTTCTGCCTCACTTCTACTGGAGGAATATAATTTGGTATTCACTGCTATGTTCTTTTATTGCGTACAGGTAATCAATATGTACTTTCGCATTTTGGAGCTTCTTCCTCGAGCGTATACTGAGATTATTGACAATCCATATTTATATTTGCGCTGCGAGATCCAGGTTTTGACTTATTGCTCATCATGTCTCGTCCTTACATATTTCTAATTGAAATTCAGCGTGCCAACGCTGCTGTAACAAATAAATTGTATACAGGCTGCCGTGCTCCAGCATCTACCATTGGATTACCTCTCAATTACCACTAATGTTACCAAAAAAATCATAGAGTCATTGCTGCCCAGTATTCAAACATGGCTTCAGAAATTCAGTAGTGCCGATCTTGAAAAGTATAGATATCTCTTCATTCCGATGAATACGGGATAGCATTAGTATCTACTTTCTCTGGACTTGAAGGAGCAGTATTTCGAATGCTACAACTTCTTGTGGAGTTTCGATGTTGCGGACGACGCTGTTAGATATGTTCGTATCACTTGTACAATATGATATTACTGATTTCCTTCTTTATCATACGTATATTCTTAAAATTTTGCATTCTTCACATTATTGTAGGCATCTTTTGTACGAACGTGGTTAAACGACTATGTCGGATTTCGTATTCTTGAATTAGCATATCGTGAAATTCGACAATGTGCACAACAACGAACTAATAGTGTTGACTGGGGGCATACATACTTATGTTTATAGAGGGACTTACCCGAGGCAGCACGAGACCATTGCAGGAATAATTGAAGGATCCTTCTTTATACAGGAGCTAGGTTGAAGGAAGTATTCTATTACATTCTGGCTGCGTTGCCTTTGATAGGTTTTGGTCAATGTACGGAGCAAAGACATGTACAAAGAAATCATAGACTACTTGTTGTATCACATGATTGGAAATGAGTTGTAAAACTTGATTATAAATGTGTTGTAAAGGATATTTGCCCAACTGTAATTTTCATGTTCTGTGTAATATAACATTCTAACAGATAATATCATTATTCCTTGCTAAGTCCATATTGATTGGCAATTTTTTCAACTTCCTGTCATGCTCATTGCTTAACTGTGTTTTCATGGTGACTTATTATAGCTGAGCCACTTGAACATATTTTCAGGTTGTCATGTAATTCATTTTGGAAATTTCTCCACACTCAAATGCAATCTCAGAATGGATGAAAATCGATTTGTACCAACCCAGTTCATGGTAGGATTATCAACCCTCACTAAACTAACAATGAAGAGCACCAACAAATCTGTGTTCATAAAGCGCATCCGATTTTGAGAAACTATGTGCATCTGAATTCTTCTGGGGTCGACTCCTAAATTCAGGGGTCGACTCGTGTTCACAACAAGTCGATTCGATATATAGACTGGAGTCGACTCTAGCACACCAACGACTTTTCTAGATTTCTCTGAGACTCTTAAGGGTCGACTCCCTTAGAATAGGGGTCGACTCGAGCTATCTAGAGGTCGACTCCAGTCTGCCTGAGGTCGACACTTAGGCTTGGCTGATTTCAGCTGCTCTCTATTTTTGCTCTATGCCACTTAAGGGGTCGACTCGCCATTCACTGGGGTCGACTCTAAGGCTCCTGAGGTCGACTTGAATGACTGAGGGGCCGACTCTACGGCTCGGCTGTTTCAGCTGATTTCTGTATTTGCCCTAAGACGTTTCTGGGGTCGATTCATCTTGGCATGAGGTCGACCCCATAATAGCTTGAGTCGACTCTTGAGTATCAAGGGGTTGACTCGTTAGCCTTTCACTGGACTTGTTTTCTTTCACTCTGAAAAATTGCGGTCGACTCGGCTGTTACTAGGGTCGACTCCGTAATGAGCAGCCTAATTAAGTTTTAAATTTTAATCAAGTTAACTTCTCTTTTTTTTCCCTTTTTAGCAATCTTCTTGATGTTACAAATACACAATTACCAGCAAAGAAATATATGTGAGACAAGCGATGTTGGCAAAAAATAGAACTTTTCATTGCACTTGTACAAATTACAAAAGGAGATTACAATGAGAGTCCTCGACACCTATTAAACTCTTGCAGACAAAATAACCTAAATTTCTAGGAAAAGAAGAAATCAAGGGGCAGTAAAACTCGAAGAAGGTCCTGCCTGTCTCCCCAATAGAAGACTTAGTGCCTTTGAAACTTTCTGCAGAATGTCTGCAACTTCAGAATTGGACTGGAGATAGGACTTGTTCAGCTGAGCTAAAGTCTGATTGTTCTTATAAAGTCTTTGTAGAAGTTTGTTGCATACTTCCTCTGCATTTTCATTCAGTTTCTTGATGTCCTTTCTGACATATTGTTGAAGCTTTTTTGTATCCTCTTCTATGTCCACAAATATCTGGTACTATCCTTGAACAAGACATCGAAGACTAACCAATTCTGGCCTTATATCAGCGAATAATTGAGAGATGGTCGCGTTGGAATGTACCAAGTCTGTAGAAGCTACATCTCTAGAATTTCTTAACTCTTGCAGGATATCTTTCCTTAGTGCTTTGAACTGCTCAACACTAAGTCTAACTTCAGTGGGCTGCTGAGGTTGGAGAATTGGTTCTTCAATGGGAGGATCAAAAGATTCTTCATTTTCGACAGGTCGCTGCTCTTCTCTATGGCACACACTGGTCTTCGCTTCATCTTTTCTTATCCATTGACCGTCTTTCTTACAAAAACCCATTCGATGTAGAGATCGGTCATTGTAAGTATCCCAACGTGAAAGAGTTGTAGATGACTCCCTTTCAATATTTACATCGAACTCCTCAAAGACTAAGGTTAAGAGCATTCCATATGGCAAGGATGCCTTAGCTCTAGAGGCAGACTCTACCATGTGTCTAATCATGAGGTGAGGTAAACTTAGGGGGCTACCATTCAGAATGTGAAACATAACAAGAATATCTCTTTCGAACACAAAATCAAACCTACCTGTTTTGGAAAAGAGGATTCGGCTAACATTAATGTGATGTAATAGTCGATTTTTCACACTAATTTAGTTGGCTGAAGTTTTCTCAATTGGACTTACATTTTCTCTACCTAGAAGAAATTGAAGGCCCAACTCTCTATGTTCTAAAAAATCTTGGGTTGAACCAGAGGTTGGCATGTTCACAACACTCCCAAGGGTTTTCGGGTTTAGAAGAATCCGAGTTCCATTTACCACACTTTCAAAGCTAGCAATTCCGGTTTTGAGATTGGCATAGAATTGGCGAACAAGGTTCGGGTAGGTCGGAATGTTAAGGGAACATAGGATTTCCTATCCCATGGCTTTGAGCTTCAGACCTATGGTAAAACTCTCGGTTTCTAAGAAATCGAAATCTATTTTTCTACCGAGAGAAACAGGATGGGTTACCAAGGGTACTTGCCTAGGAGGAGAAGGTGGAGCATGAGGAGGAGGAGGAACATCGTTTCTTGCCTTGGACCTTCACTCGGTAGCTACGGGAATATTGCTTCTCTTCTTTGAAGACTGCATGACTTGCTTCCTCGGCATGACGAAGAATGGATGATAGAGAGAGAGGAGGGAAGCAAGGAATCGGAGGGAACGAAGAGTTTTTGGAGCACGGGGAAGGAAGAAATTAGGTCGACTCAAAGAAATAGAAGGGAAGAAGGAGTCGATTCAATCGAGGTTTTATTTCGTTATTCGAGTTCAGGGTCGACTCAAAACTCCGTAAGGTTGATACTTAGGCTTTGCTGATTTCAGCTGCTCTCTGTCTTTGCTCTGTTCCACTTAAGGGGTTGACTCGCCTTTAAATGGGGTCAACTCAAAATGTCAGAGTTCGACCCCATTCACCATGGAAACACAGTTAACTTCTCTAGAAATACAGAAGTAGTCTGGGAACACAGTTCAGTTAACTGTGTTCGCAGACTACTTAAGTGTGTTCCCAGACAGCTATTAACTGTGTTCCCAGACTACTTAACTGTATTCCCAGAGAAGTTAACTATGTTCCTAGACAAGTTAACTGTGTTCGCAGACTACTTAACTGTATCCTCGGAGAAGTTAACTGTGTTCCCAGATAAGTTATCTGTGTTCGCAAACTACTTAACTATGTTCCCAGAGAAGTTAACTATGTCTCCAAACAAGTTAACTATGTTCGCAGACTACTTAATTGTGTTTCCAGACTACTTAAGTGTGTTCCCGACAACTTAACTGTGTTCCCAAACTACTTAACTGTATTTATGACTTCTCGAACTTCCTATTCATCGAAATTAAGTGTGTAAATCTTGATTTTGTGATGTCCCAAACATGATTGAGCGTATTTTTCCTCGTAGTCCGTCATCCAAACCACTTCCACAACAAATTTTAGAAGAACATTTAACTGTTTGCATAGTTATATTGACTGTGTTTGCAGACAAGTTAACTGTGTTTCTAAACAGGTTAACTGTGTTCCTAAACAAGTTAACTGTATTCCCAGACAACTTAACTGTGTTCGCAGACTACTTATCTGTGTTCTCAGAGAAGTTAACTGTGTTTCCAGACAAGTTAACTGTGTTTGCAGACTACTTAAGTGTGTTTCCAGACAGCTATTAACTGTGTTTCCAGACTACTTAACTGTATTCCCAGACTACTTAACTGTATTCACAGACAAGTTAACTATGTTCCCAGAAAAGTTAACTGTGCTTGCAGACACTTAACTGTGTTCCCAAACTACTTAACTGTGTTCCCAGACAAGTTAACTATGATCCCAGATAAGTTAACTGTGTTTCCAGATAAGTTAACTGTGTTCCTAGATAAGTTAACTATATTCCCAGACAGCTATTAACTGTGTTCGTAGATAACTTAACTGTGTTCCTAGACAACTTAACTGTGTTTCCAGACAGCTATTAACTGTGTTCCCAGACAACTTAACTGTGTTTCCAAATAAGTTAATTGTGTTTCCAGACAAGTTAACTATATTCGCAGATAACTTAAATGTGTTCCCAGACAGCTATTAAATGTGTTCCTGTGTTCCCAGATAGCTATTAACTATATTCGCAGACAACTTAACTATGTTCCCAAATAAGTTAACTGTGTTTCCATATAACTTAACTATGTTCCCGAACAAGTTAACTGTGTTTCCAGACAAGTTAACTATGTTTCCAGACAAGTTAACTGTGTAAATCTTGATTTTGGGATGTCCCAAACATGATTGAGCATATTTTCCCTCGTAGTCTGTCATCCAAACCACTTCCACAACAAATTTTAGAAGAACATTTAACTGTGTGCATAGTTATATTAACTGTGTTCGCAGACGAATTAACTGTGTTCCTATATAAGTTAACTGTGTTCCTAAGCAAGTTAACTGTATTTCCAGAGAAGTTAGCTGTGTTCCCATGGTGAATAAGATCGAACTCTGGCATTTTGAGTCGACTCCATTTAAAGGTGAGTCGACTCATTAAGTGGCACAGAGCAAAGACAGAGAGCAGCCGAAATCAGCGAAGCCTAAGTGTCGACCTCATGGAGTTTTGAGTCGACCTCTGTATAGTGCGAGTCGACCCCGGTGAAAGACGAGTCGACCCCTAAGGTGGCACAAAGCAAAAACAGAGAGCAGCCGAAATCAGCGAAGCCTAAGTGTCGACCTCACGAAGTTTTGAATCGACCTCTGTACAGTGCAAGTCGACCTCGGTGAAAGGCGAGTCGACCCCTTAGGTGGCATAGAGCAAAGACAAAGAGCAGCCGAAATCAGCGAAGCCTAAGTATCGACCTCACGGAGTTTTGAGTCGAACTCTGTACAGTGCGAGTCGACCCCTTACGTGACACAGAGCAAAGATAGAGAGCAACCGAAATCAGCGAAGCCTAAGTGTCGACCTCACAAAGTCCTGAGTCGACCTCTGGGCAGTTCGAGTCGACCCCGGTGAAAGGCAAGTCACCCCATTAAGTGGGACAGAACAAAGATAGAGAAAAGCCTTTACCTCAGCCAAGCCTAAGTGTCGACCTCTTTTCCTATCGAGTCGACCTCTGGATAGCTCGAATCGACTCCAATAGTTTGGGAGTCGACTCGTTAAGAGTCTCAGATAATTCCACAGTTAGGCTAAAATCGCAGGCAAGCCAGAAAACGGAATTTTAGGTGTCAATATATATTTTTCCATGCCAAATACAACTATTCATCATGTTTCGTGCCAAAGGATTGTAATTGTGAGAGCTGTTGTGGACTGGTGTGCCAACTGTTGATTAAATGGGACAATTTTTTAACTGCATTCCGGTTTGAAGTACAAAAATCAAAATCTAACAAAAAATCAACATATATAATTCAGTTTGCACTTTATTAACATCAATATAAGAGATTCCCAGTTAATATGCTGTGACTAACATGAAAATACATGGTAGGTATCTCGATACATTCTTCATAATCTCCATATTCTTTAGTTGATGACATGCCCAACCTTTCCGCATCGTCCACATCTCGTTTCACGTACTGACTCCACTTGCGAAGGTCTTCTCTTCTTTTTAGGCTTGCCAGGATGTGTCTTTCTGATAGGGGGTAGAATATGAATCTCTTCAGAGGCACTTTGGGGCTTCTCCATGTCAGGAATTGGACTGATTGCTTCAACATATGTTACTCTATACAATTCAGCTTGGAAGCAATTGTCAATGAATTGGTATAGTGATCTGCCAACCTTCTCGATGCATGCACAAGCATGCTTACATGGCATGTGGAAGATTCGCCACTCGCCATAAGAGTAGCTGCACATCTGCAGGTCAACTTTGCATGAGTAGTTCGTATCCTTTACATCATATATCATTATGTTGGACGTCAATACAGCTAATCTCCGACCATCTTCAGCATTTTTATGCAACACTTTCTCAGTATCCGGACAAAGTTGGGATTCAATGTTATATCCTCGATTACACTGTTCATGCATCATATGCATTATTTGGTTCCTTATATGGTCAACTATCTGAGACACAGGGAGATGACGAGCCTCCATAACCCAATTATTAAAACATTCTACCACATTCGATGTCATGATGCCCAGCATGGACCTGAAAATACAGCATTTGCCCAATGCTCCAGCTTTGCATGTAGGAGAAAGGTGGTAGCACCAGGGGCTTCTGATGTAAGCTTTGCAATTAGCTCTCGGAATACACTAAGCCTTGGTGTATAGGCAGCAGCATTTAGTAAATCAATGAGCCTCTTTCTCTCAACTGCACGATAATGGATAAGGACCTGCATTGATAATTAAAATCAGATATACCACATGCTATATTACTTAGATACTTTGTAGTTTAAATTATTCATAATATGACAATGCAAACCTGATTCTTGAAGTTTTCTTTCACATGACGTATACAATATGAGTGGTAAGAATCAGGAAGGTACTTCGGCATGGATTTAATAATTCCCTGATGTCTATCCGTCATAAATGTGAACTGTTGACTACGATACTCACTACAATTATGAATAGCTTTTTTCAGAAACCGACAAAACTATTCCTAATTTTCATCACTTTCTGTATCTACAATACTATAAACTATAGGAAACATATCATCATTTCCATCTTTGGAAGTGGCTCTAAGCAGTACGACTCCATCCTTATTCTTTGTAAATGTGCCAATTATAAAAATCAGAGGACGACATCCTTTTATGAAATCTATTAGTGAAGCATGAAAATAAATGAATAGACGTCTGAGTCGACCTTCAATTGTTTCATACTCTGCAATGCTGTCGGGGTTGGTCTGAAGAATGGCATCGCAATACCAGCAAATCCGGTCATAAGATAGCCGCCTATTACCATAAAGATCCATCATAGCCACCTCCTTACCACGCCAAGCTTGATGATACGGCAATTCAACACCATATTGTCGACGAATATCCTTTACAATATCACTCGGCTTATATAACGGCATATCTTGAAGTTGATCTTTAACAATTTTCGAAATCCAACATTTTGAAGCCTTTGGATGAGACCGCACTTGCAACCCTCCTCCACATGTGTGGTTACAGTGCATTTTTTTAATTGCAAACTTTTCACTATTCCCAAGGCGAGAAGCATGGATACGCCATTCGCAACCTTCATGTACACATTCTACAGTATCTCGCTCACGATCGTTCTTCACGAAGACAAAATCTCTGCAATTTGCAATGCAATAGTTGCGAATGGTGTCACATAGAGTTTCCACATTCATGAACTCCTGACTAATGCCCTCTATACTATTTTTCTAAGTATCCAACGAATTTTTTTGACGTGCTTCCTCTTCAATTGCGGCTCTTGTTTCTTCAACAACTTGACCAAAATTACTTGAGCTACCCTTTGAAAAAAATTGTCCCTCTCGAACTAATTTCAGCACAATGGGATGAGCCACTGTCCATACAATAGGATAAACATTATTTTAGCAAACTTACTAAAGTTCGTTGCACAAACTAAAATTTCAAATATGGAATACCTCTCAATTACCATAGCAGCACCTTCGATCAAGGTTGGAGAATGAGTAACAACCATCTCGATCACCTTGGCATTTAAGTTGACGTGTATTTGATGCATGAACATCCTTATCGCTCATGAGCGTAACAAGCATTCTAGACTTGTTTGGAATATAAAACTTAACTTTTATCATTGTAGAAGATAAATGTCTCTACCTTTCAACCATTTTCTTAAAAATTTGATCAATAATTGTGTCTTTTGAGATGGAAATAATCACAGCTTCGCTACCATAACAACAAATGACCATAAAAATAGAGCTAGCAGTATCTTCTGAAGCCATGACAATGGAAAAAAAAGGAGGCAATGAACAGATAATTCCGAATTGTAAATAGAGTTAGGAATATAGTGGAGCAGAGTCTCACCACGCAGAGAAAGAGGGACTATCAGCGTTCTCTCAAACAGGAAACAAGTAAAGAGTAAGAGGGGCTCTCAATGTTTTTAGGTCAACACAAAAGCTCAACATGCTCTCTCCCTATCCGTCTAGCATCCATCCTAATGGGTGCCTGTCTTTTTCCTGACCAAACAATCTCCATTGGCAAAGACAAAACAGAGAAGAATAGAGACAAAATGTGTACCCTGTTGCAGGCTATTTTTTCACCTTTTTTTCGTTTCAAAATCTTCCTCTAAAGCCATCTTCGGTAAACATCTTCCATGGGATCACCAGGGGCATCTTCGCTTAAGGGCTGTAAGTGGGAAGCTTACTTGGGAGCATCTTCTGTAGAAAAAAATAGAGTGTGTTTCAGATGAAAAACAGAACGCGGAAGATTTTTTTTTCCGCTTCCAGCAACATGGGGGTAGTTACCGTAACCTGGGGGCACTTTGGGTACTATATTTTAAAGAAAACAGTAACTCAGGGACCGAATATTAAAGAACCATTTAGTGGTGAACCGGAAGTTTTGTTTTTGGTCAACAGGGACCTCCTGTGACAGTGGGGTCTTTAAAGGGATGGAAAAGTAATTTCCCGAATATAAAAAATGTGGGGAGCTTTTCTGGGAAAAAGGTTGCTGATTTTAGAGTTTGGATCCACTTATAATTGCGCGAGAATGTATATTTTGGCCTCGTGGATAAAATAGGAAACTGGTAACATACAAGAAAACATTTTGTGGGAGGGATATAGAGTTACTTGGTGAAAGATGAGTATGTTATGGTAATAATGCGATTGAGCATATAACCTCGGTGGTGTTTGATTATAATTTTTTTATTTCTTAAATTATTTTTTAAAATGTAATATATGGTGGATGGACCGCTTTATTATGAATTTGTTTATTTTATATTTTATTTGTTGTTGATTTAAAAAAGTTTGATTTCGATGATACAAAATATTTAAGTAAAAATTTACTAATTGTTTGTCTGGAGCATACAAAAATATTCAAGGAAGCCAAGAGAATATCAATCTAAATTACTCAAAGTGGTAAGGATACAAGTCAAAATATGAAGTTTAGTATTAGAGTAGTCGACTTCAAGAGAATACGAGTCAACCCCGATACCATAAAAAAGATTGGCATGCTTTCAAAAGTCCATCCCTAGATAAGCGAAAGACGGAAAGGAGTGAAAAATTGGACATCCAACCACTAATCGACCCTAGAATGGCCCTAAACAGAAATTGAATGGTAGTTAAAAATCAGCCCTTTCGCAAGTCGACTCTAGTGGATCATGAGTTAACTCATAGCAAGCTCAAGTCAACTCTAAAGTTAGATAAGTCAACCCGATGATGCCACAAAAAAAAGACAGAATGCTGCAAAAATGAGCATTTTATCGAGTCGTCCCCTAGATGAAGACTCTAACCCTAAAGATCATAAGTCGATCCTTGAAGAAGCTGAGTCAACCCATCTGCGTCTGACAATAGTAGCGACTAATTTTTCTGCGAGAACGTAACCGATAAATTCACTCTCAATGGCTATTTCAGCCTCTCTAATGGATAAAAATGACCCTCCAATAATTTTTCAAGTAATAAATATTTTGGAACATTAGAAGAAAAGAATAAGAATCAAAAAACAAGCAAAAAATGTAGCATTTAGTATGAGTTTTTAAAAACTATATCCACCACACATTGAGAGATATTATTGCAGAGCTTTCAAGCACACTTCAAATTCAATAGAGGCTTCCTCATGAGCTTCAACGACTATTACTCTTCAAGGAGCTAATGTTCTTATATTTATTCTATTGAATTAATTATAATAAGTTTTAAGTGCTGAAACTTAGGAAAATTTGTGTTGTATCCATATTAAGCCTAGGGAAGGCTTAGAAAAAGGGATGGTAGTGGTTAATTACCTATGAAAATCAACTAGATTGATTGTGAGCCTGTATAAAATAATCTGGCTATACTCTTGAATAGATTATAGTGTTATTCTTAAGATGTTTTTTTTGGAGAGTGAACGTAGGTGCTAAGTTTAGCACCAAACCATCATAAAATTAGTGTCTTGCTTGTCTCCTATGATTTAAATTTTTAACCTCATGTACTTGCTCTCTCACTTCTCATGCACTTCGAAAATCAAATATACTAAATGCAGCTTAGTTGTAACAATTTTATAACATAATTCATCCTCCTCTCTTGGGTTACATATCCGGGCAATAAGTGGTGTCAAAGTTGGTACTCTTTCCTCCACATCGCCCCCTCGCCCACCCGCGCTGACTCAACTGCCAAAGAGAAAAAGATCTATGGCAACCCAATTGGATCCTCCCTTGACGATAGTTAGTCGACTAACCATTCTCTACTATTCAGTAGTGTGAATTACGCAAACTAGAAAGCACACATGCACATTATTGTTTAAGGAAAGAGTCCGATGATTCTAGGGTCTCTTTTGTTCTTTGATTTTATCAACCATGGATGGGGAAGAAGATGGACCAAGCTTTAAGGTTAGGGTTCAAAGCAAAATTTGTTAGAAGAGAACTCGGACTCAAAAGTAGACAGAAGAAAAAGATAAGTCATACCTTATAATAGGGCCAAGAAGATGGTTGCGTATGGAGAAAGGATAGACGAGTTGTAGATTGTATTGTGAAAATTATTATAAAAGACGCTTAATCAAATCAAGCCGACAAAGTGGGACCTACATATAAGAGTTTGGCCGGGTCAGAAGCTGACACCAGAGCTTGGCATCAGTTACATCCTATCACTTTTCTAATCATCGGATAATAAGATGTAGGGGGCATTGTTTGCATCATATCCTACAATAGTTGGACCAATGGATCACCTGTTTATAACAAATCCAGCATGCACAGTCAGACAATGGGCCACTTTGATTAAAATTGATTATGTGATGCTAGAGTGCTTATATTGGCCCAATAGGTTGGCCCAGTATAGTCAGGAATTGGTTGTAGTTTAAGTCAACTGAAGCGAAAAAATCTAATTGCAATAAATTTAGAAATATAGGCAGTTGAAGGCATAGTAAAATGAGAGTGGATGTTAACCATGATGTGTATGTGTAACTGTATGGAAAGTAGAGATAAAAAAAAGTTTGTAAAAGAGAGAAAGAACATTTATATAACAATAAAATCTGTCCCTTTACATTATTATTTTTACTGTGCTTTAGTTTTTACAGTAGTATTATAATAAATCAAGGCAGCATACTATTATTCTCAAAAATTCTTAAATTTACAAAACATTGGAATCCGATACCATCCTCTTTGAGTTTTAGCTATAGAGTGGTTGCATACATTCTCCTTTCATCGTTAGCTTGATATTCTAGTTTAACTAGAAAATAAACGGAACAGATACAACGCGAATTGGTTTGGAGTAAAGAATGCAACAACCATGCAGCTAGGGGTGGCAATCGGGTCGGGTCGGATCACAAACGGATCGAATCATAAACGAGTCGGGTCAGAAAATCATAAACCTGAACCCGACCTGTTTATTAAACAGGTCAGAAATTACAACCTGAACCTGACCTGTTTATTAAACAAGTAACCTGACCCGATCCGTTTAACCTGTTTATCCAACCCGACCCGACCTGTTTAACCTGCCCAACCCAACCTGTTTAACCTGCCCAATCCGACCTGTTTAGACCTGTTTAACCTGTTTAACCCGTTTAACCTGTTTAGACCTGTTTAACCTGCCCAACAGTTAAACGGGTTAAACGGTTTAAACGGATCATATATCTAAAACCTATATCCGACCCAATTAATAAACAGGTTAAACGGGTCGACCTGTTTACGATCCGAACCTGTTTAGACTAAACCCAAATCTATTTATGATGGATCGAACACGGATCGGATTGACGAGTCATATTTTGCCGCCCATAACTTTGTGGCAGACAAATAACCGCAGCGACTTCTCTCCTGAATTAACCAAAAATACCGTCAATCCGATCTCCTAAAAAAGGAAACCAAAAGTTTTGCCCCCCGCTGTTACGCTATACTCAAAAACACCCGTTCAACGGTCCCGTGGCCTTTTTTTGTCCTGTCCGCTGTTACCACAAATCTCTCTCCACCCATCTCTCTCTAGCTTTTACCTCTTCTGGCTCTTGAGGAAAGCCAAAAGAATAGCCCCCATAGTCGTGTCGATCTCCTACTCTTCGTCCTCCGGCGAGCAGGCCATCGACACGAAGCGTAGGTGATGGAGAACCAGGGGTTTCTGTCGTACGAGAGGCTGGAAGGGATGGCGAACTGGGTGGGGATGAGCGTGGCGTCGGCCTTCTTCGCCTCCCTGGAGCGCTGCTCCTGCATCAACCTCAGCACCGCCGAGGACGAGGGCGAGGAGGAGGAGGAGGCCAAAGACCGTCCCCTCATGCTCACCAACCCCGTCAATTTCGACTCCGTCCACAGCGACGATTCCAAGACCTCCCCCGTCTAATCCTCCTAGATCCTTGATCAGTTAATGATGATCATCAACTGGTACTCTTTTTTTCCTTATTCTACCTCTGTGTGATGATGGTGCCGATTTGTTCTGTTTCTTGTTTCCTGCCTGCCTGTTTTGGGTACGCAATGATGATTGCTGCTAGTTCCGGGGACTTCAATGATGCGTTTGTTTGGGGATGATGTATGTGAATTTGGATTAGAATCTTCTTGATTAACTATTTCTCTGAGATCTGCCTTTTTCTGTTGAATTTGGAACGACTTTATTTGAATTGTGTTGAATTGGTCGAGATTTCCAAATAATTGAAAATAAGATTAGAGCTTCTGGTTGTTGGAATGCCTCTGTGTTGAATTGTTGGGGTGGAGATTACGCTAACAGTTGCAACCTTTTCGTTTTTTCTTTTCTGATAAAAGCTTGTATGCATCGTGTGTGTTTTCCTTTTTGATACATGCAGTAATGCGCACATCAGGCTTTAATTTTTCGGCTTCCTATTGGGTTATACCAATCGGCCTGAAGCAACATTCTGTTTTGTGACGATTTAATTTCTTTCAATAACCAATGGTCCATGATAGGTAGCAGACTGATGGAAGATGCTCGCCATTCTTCTTATTCATGGGTGGTTTGCTTTAGTTCGTTATTTGATTTTGTTTTTCACCTGATGGGCAATAAAACACATGTTAATTGTAAATCATGAGTAATAATGCGATTTCTGGGGACTATCCAAACAGCTCGATTATGCAAATTTCAGAAATAATGATATTCCAGGTGTGTGAATCAGATAATTGAAATTATTATTTTGAATCAATGCATCCAGTTGCGGCCTTATTGTTGTTCTTATTATTTTGAATCTGATGATCATAAATGATACAGTTCTCATACATTCTGATGCACCATTAGTTCATTCTTTTTGTTCGGTATAGAAAATCCGCTATCTTTTCTAGGATTGAAGGAGAACATTAGTTGTGATCAGACGATGGATGTCTATAACCTAGCAAAAGATAGATTCTTTTACTTCCATTCTTGATCCAAATATGGATTGGACCATCTATGTGATTTTTCTTGCTTTATTTATACAATGTATTTCTAAAATTTGCTGTATAATAGCAAAAGAATCAAACATTAATGTGTATGTGGCAAAAAGCTGAATATTGACTTACAATAGCTTTCATTGTTCTTGTGCCCACACAAGTTCCTCGCTTGTTTACCCAATAGGTACTCCAGCTCATGTAGGCTTCATTTTCCCAATTCAAGGATGAATTCAGACCTGTTTCTCCATAGTTATCGGTTTGAGCAGACAAAGCATCCATGCCACACCATTTCAGTGTTTTGTTTGAAAAGCTGTTTGAATCAAGTTCTTTGCAGGTGATACATCACAGTCCTTGGTCTATGCAACTCAACATCACAGTCTCCTCTCATTTGGAGGATCCACATGCTGACGATGTTCTTTCTGCAGCATCTATTATTGCCATCACTTTGTGGGTAAATCACACACATCATGATGTCGCAAGATACCTTCTCTGCAGGCCACATCATGGATATATTCAATCCTTATTTTTCATATCAGTTAGTAGTGGACATTCTGTTTGTGTTAACCCTTTGATGGATGATTACTTTGCATCTCAGAGTCTTGTTATGAGCATGGCACTTAGCAGTATAAATAAAACCATTGATTTTGATTCTCCCAAGCCATCAGTGTCTTCCTATGTGGAGCCCCATTTAATTGCATAACACTTTCTTAGCTGTTTATTCCATCATGATGATATATGCAGAGGTTGTCTTTAAGGTGGAAGATGAACTTTAAGAGGAGCTCTCACAAAGCAATGCTCCATGTGTTTTTCAGAACTGTATGTTCATCTACTTGCAATATGCAACAATAAACTTTTAAGAGGAGTTCTCACAAAGCAATGCTCCATGTGTTTTTCAGATCTGTATGTTCATCTGCTTGCAATATGCAGCAATAACCTCTTAGAGGCTTATATCAGTGAGATGCAATCAAATCGGGATGAGCTCTCTTCTTATCCACGTAAAATTCGTGTCAACTTTGTAATCTCTGCATCCATTCTTATCCACGTAAAAATTTGTGTCACGTTGGTAATCTCTCAATTACAAGGCATCTTTAATTCTTGATAAAGATGCAACTTATTATTGTAAAATTCCTAAAAAAAAGAGGTGGAAACTCATTGGGGGATAAGGTCTCCGGGTTGGACCAAATACTGAATATGATTGAACGTAAATACGTAGAAAAAATTGATGAAGGTTATTTTATTTTTCTCATTTTTAATGTAAATTTATATTGGTTTATTGAATTTCTGTAGTAGAATCGTCTACCATAAATAGAGGGCTGAAACCCATAAAAATCACTCGAAACTTATTGAATGTTTGGGTATCTCAGTTTTTCCTTTTTTTAAAAAATGAAGGCTTACTCTTTTTCCAGAAGTGTGCAGACAGATTATGCCTTGCTTACTCCTTTTTATGCCAAAGATAGCATAGAAGTTGCTGGCTTGCTGGACATGCAATAAATCATAGCTTAATAGTAAATTTTGATATGCTGGGATTGCAATTAACTTCTTGACCTCAATATTCCTAGCACCGATTATGAGATAATTTTGACCTCATGACAACCCCTCATTTGCACACAAAGGAAATGTCTCCTTCTCCTTTCATCCTTGCTTCTATTCACTCTCCCCCGTTTGAGCAGATAATGCTTTCAGTGTGATATCAACCATCTTTAAATAGACTACTTGTTTACAAGCATGTGCATTGAACATGTTAATTACTATTACACTAGTGTTTGGCATGTGCAATGCACATGGGAGGAAGATGGATGGCTTTGATCACTTGTTGTAAAATTGAGATTCCAAAAATAAAGGAAAAACATTATCTACCCAATTGAAATTTTAGGGAAAAAAAATAGGATTAATTACATGGCATGAGTTTTGTCCAGCCACAAGCCCCTTACTACTTATTTATATAGATAGAGAGAGAGAGATTGTATGGTTTTTAGGCCATATTTGACACGTGCAGAAATCTAGGTTTAAGTGCACTTTAGATTGTATAGAGATTTTAAGAATGCTTTAAATATTTTCTCATAAATGAAAGAAAGTTTAACATGAGTCAGAAATGATGGAAAAGAAAAAAATCCTTGTTGGTCAGGATAGATAAGATTAAGGAAAACTCTTTTCTTCTTCTTCTTCTTTTGATTGCCTATAGATTTGTTGTTTGAAGTTCTGCTTTGATACTTCACATTTGGAGTGAGGAACCTTTATTTGTCATGGAGAGAGACAACTCTTTGTGGTTATTCCCCTTCCCCTTCTCTCCAGAAGAAAAAGACCTATGTCTGACTTTTGTGAATGCGTAACATGGGAACATGTTGCTTTTAAACTGGCGATAGCCAATTGAGGATCTTCAAGAAGTTATTTGAGAAATCTAGTTCAACGTTTCTCCCTTTTCTTTGACTCTTGAAACTCATTGTACATTTAGCAGACTTCATATGGCCTTGTGCAGAAACTAATGATATTATTTCTTTTTCTTCTCTTGCTGTTCGAGCTTTAGGACTAGGTTAATTCCACCTCGGCTTGCAACTAATTTTGAGCCGATAAGCTGGTTTCAACATTGGTCCTGTTTGAACTTGAGGTCGATTCAAGCCCAATTCAAGCTAGGCTCAAGTTGACTCAAGCTTCTCATTAATCTCACAACTGATGTGACACCACTAATATGTATCCTGGCAGAAGCTTATAGGGCTACACAATGGGTCAACAATATTTTCTGAGGAGGGTGGCATAATGTGTCCATCTCTTGAAAGCCTTCCTTTCTTTCATTCTTAAATTATAAATTGTCTTTTATTTTGTCCGTCTATCAACTCTTATGGACCTTTTCCTTCCTCTTGTTAAATTACTATTTCCCTCACCCCTGTGACCCCTCTCCGGGGCACACCTTCTTTTGGAAGCATTTGCAAATATTAGCTTCCACCATTGCCCAAGTTTTTCTTGGTTTTGATGCCATTATTTGCTTGTTATATTGCAACAAACTTGCTGCGTCCATTCCATGCGGGTTGTGATGTTTTCCCTACAAGACCTTGCATTATTATTTGCTAGTATATAAATCTGTTCAGTGCACTTTTACGTGCAAGAAATTTTTTTTTTTTCTGGTCCAACATAATTTACAGACTCCCATTGTCAAGATGAGGTTTCCTGCAAATTATTTTTCTCCGTCAAACATTCCATGTTTTGCTTCATTTTTCTTTGGTTGATATGTGAAAACCAATTATCTTATTGTTTACTTGCTTCCAATTTTAGTACCAGTTTAAATTTTGAATTAAATGACTATATTTGAGAAGTATGACTATTTCCACTGTTAACCCTGATATACAATGCTGACTTGTTATCTATCAATTATCCTTGATTATCTGTGGTGCTAATTTTTATCTGTCATTGACACAATTGTCTCTTCATGTGCATGGTCCAAGCCATGTATGAGGAGGAGGTGTTAAAGCCTTCCTTGTCAGCTTAAGCTTGGATTCTTGTTTGTCTTTGACTCAGTTATACCTCTACATGGATGGTTCAGGGTGCACATTAAAAAGGGATATTAAGCTTAATCTACATTGTTGACCCGTCCTCTATCAGGTCAAGCTTTGAGGACTGATTCTTGTCTGTCTTTTGCTCAATTTTCTTTTCACGAGCATGGTTCAGACCACACATAAGAAGGCCTGTTAAGCCTAATATACAATGTTGGCCCATTCTCTATCAGCTTAAGCTTTTGGGATCGTGCAGTTATTTGGCATCCACTTCCAACCTTTTTAGAATTTTATGATGGTTATTTTTGTTTGGAGTGTCTAGATGTAAACATTTTAAGGTTGGAGTCTTTTATGAAATGGTATAGAATATGAAACACTATCTAAGAGAAGAGATGGTGCTAGTAATATTGAGCCATGGAAGTGGCAGAATGTTGTGATACAAAATGTAGAGGCATTCTCTTGCAATTGTTGCATTAATGATCATGAATGAAGATAAGCGCAGCAGCCACAGATCCTTTTTAGTTGAGAGATTGACAACTTGAAACTGACCATTTTGAGGGTGCCTTTGCTTTTAATTGGCTTTAGACACTGCTTTCGAATGAGCTTCATCTAGCTATATACTGTCCATGATTATGTACATCTTTCGTGATAGGAAACTCAAAACAGGAGGCAAATATGCTGGCCAATCTTTTACTGAAACTCAGGGCAATCTTCTCCACTGTTGATATTAACGGCATATGATGGCCCTTTGATTTTCCTGTGTTATTTTACTTTATCAATAGCAATACAAAAATATTTTTAATCAGAATTAGAAACCTTGGGTGTTTTGTAAAGGAGAGAAGGTTTGTTCTTCCCAACGAAGTTCTCCAGTTGTCTACACACTTGTATAACGTAAAAATATTGTGGGTAATGGATGTGAAGGAACCTGATTTAGCTCCCTTGTGATGTGGATACTTCATTTTGGCCAAGAATAAGTGCAATATTAGAAGGATTCTGGGATTTGTTTTTGTCCCATCATCACCTCTTCATGCACCTTTGGAGATTTATAGTCGAATCTTATAAGCGTGTTGTGAAACATTCTTAATCCTGCAACAGACCTAAAAGTTTCTTCTGCCTTGTGCTATGATCTTCATTCATGAGGAAGTATCATGTCATGCTTTATGGGGCGACCTAACCGTCAAAGCCATTGGATTAAGAAAATTTGATGCGCTGGAGTCCATTACTAAACAGTTTTACATCAAATTTTTGCTTAAAACCACTATATATTGAGTAAAATTTCGCTTGTACATGTCCAGCTAGCAGGAAAATTACTTGATGGATTAGGTCCACTCTGGTTTTAGAATGAATTCATCCTAAGTGGATTTAATTCATTCTTTTAAGGCCGATTCATTTCATCCTTTTAAGGCCGATTCATTTGAAACTAGGTTCAGATATGATCTACCTAATAATTTCTCCAGCTAGCATTGATCCTTCCCATCGGATCTGTAAACCCGCTCGTCCAGCCATCTTATCACATCCAACTCAATCCTGACGTAATGGTAAACAACTCAATTTCCAACAGCCTCAAGTAAATGGTTTGAGTCTGGATCCCCACAGCTAACCAAACTCTTTGAGGGTTGACTTTTCTAGCAATCGAGCCCAAATTCTATCATTTGGAGCCTGAAACAGGTCTTTCAAAGTGAAACTCTTCTTTCAAGATAAAATTTTGACCTGGCGTAACTCTCTATTTGAGAAGAATCAGACAAAGCGATAGAAAATAGGGTTGTTGTAAAAGTTGAGATCTACCTCTCAAGATTTTTAGCTTTTTCTAAAAGATTTTTACTAGTAATGTCTATTTTAGGAAAGAGAGTCCTACTAGATTTACGAAGAAAAATCTAAATTATGCTAGGACGGATCTCACATTATAAATATAGGCTATGTAGCTCATTTTCTAAATATTAATAAAAGAAAAGGAGACTTAAAGCCCTATTTTTGAAATTCTACTATCTTCTTCTAGTTATTTTCCGAGAAATTTGAGTTAAGCGGATTAAAGAAAATCTTTCTTTTCTTTGATCGGATCACTTGGTACACCATTTTCTATCATCTATTTATTCTTCTATGATAATGCAACAAAACATTTTAATACATTTCATTTTATATGGCCGTTTGACTCACGAAGATGCACAGAAGCATATAAGCCTTTATATGCCTCCTTTGGTTCATGGTACTTCACCCTACTGGAGTCTTCCATGAAACCAAAGTTAGGAATCCTCTCATCTTTTAAAAAATAAAAGAAATGATTCATGGGAAGTATCCAAGAAAATGAAAAGGCTTACGAATCAAAGACTTCATAAGAAGATTCCACTTGAATTTTATTAATTTCGATATAAGCAAGGTACAAGAAGGAAGATATATTGCGCTAGAAATCAACACAAAAACATGGAATAAGTAATATACTCTCTTTCTCATTTCCTGAGTGAGGAGAATGAACCTCTTCGGCAGAACTTCGCAAGCATCCATATATACTTTGTGCGGTATACACGAGAGAGATAGAGAGAGTTTGTGTGTTTAGGCTAAGTTTGTTCCTTGTTTCAATACTTACAATCTAAATAATATATTAAAAACAATTCTATAAAACCCACAATTTGGCAAATCCTTATTGCTGATCTCCTAGCATTTATTGAAAATGTACTCCAATACTTGCTTCTTGTTCCAATGCATATTAGTCTATTTAGATAATAATTTAAATAAACAGGAATGCTAGGGCAGCTCACAAGCTGGTTAGCCACCTCATGAATGTCTTAGAATTTATAGAAGATTGAGGATAATGTGGCTCACCATGAGGATTTTGCAGTATGTCGATGTTGATAGGGACCTGCCAGTATGATTAGTTGATTGAGACTTCCATGGCGATTTATATTTACTAGAACTAGTGAGATAAAATATGTAAAATGCATGCTGATAATGCACAAAAATTAATATCCAGCAGTCTAATATTGAAAATTGAAATACAGGACATTCCAAAAGGAATACATCTCCATTAAAAAGACATATTAAGGAAAAAAGTGATAATATCTTTTTTAGTTCATACATGCATATGCTTTTGGAATAAATCTAAGGAAATTATTCTTTCAGTTTCTGGTTGCAGCTAAACCTTGGGGAGAGCTACATAAATCACAACGATAGAGCACATACCACATCGACCACTCGTGGCCCTTTTTCTACAGATTTTGTAGCATCAGATTCTTCATGTTTTAAAAAATCGTGACACAAGCAAATCTGGTCGCCACTCAGATAAACAGTTCCGTTGCAATTGACATGGTTGCTGCTTCCTATGTGCACATGTTCAGACTCCAAAACATCCTCAAAATTTTCAGCCCTCCAAGAAAAATTGTTAATGCCGGCAGAATATCTTGCATCAGCAGTTTCCATCTGACTTTTCTTGAGACAACGGTTTAATTCTCTAACATCCTTGATTTCTCATAAGAGGAGTTTTATCAAAACCCTTTGCTGCACTTCTTAAAATAGAGACTGGGCTGCTCGGAATAAAGAAAGACTTAAAGCAAGGTCTGGTGGTGTAGAACAATGAACAGGACTTGGTGTAGGTTGAATATGATTGTTTGATTTAGACAACTTTTCACTTGAAAGGCAACCATCTACATCCATCAACTGCAACGGTGCAAAAGATAAGGAACCAAAATTTCCATTCTGAAAATATCGAGGTGCAGTAATATTTCTGTTGGTAGCAGCAGTTACGTCACTGTCCCATGCCCATAAACTTGAGATACTGGTATCTTTAAACTTTTGTTAACATCTCTTAAGGGCCAAATCACCAGAATTTGACAAGCTCTGCCATAATCACTTCGGAGATTTGTAATTAGTTTCCCCTGATGTAGTGCAAAGAATCATCTTCTGCAATTGATTCCACCACTTTGCTTATGCATTAGAATCTTCTTGCAGTTAGGTATGCTCCCTGCTCTTAAACACTTGGAATCTCCTGTAGAAATGGACTGCCAGTCCAAAAATTGCTCTTTTGGGCTGGTAGTGTGACAACCCAGACACACATTGGAAGTGATAGGCCTGTCTATATTTAGTTCCCGATCGTCGCTGGCATATCTCTTCAAAGGATCTGCTTTTGGACATTCTGCATTGTTCACATCAAGAGCAACAGCCCCAAAAGGTTGTTCAATAAACCCTGATGCTAAAAATGGATGCAATCTCTTCCTGACAGAACAGTTCCAGCGATTCTTTGTGGAGTTATATGACCTGATAATAAAAAATAAATAAGTTGATAGATATCCGAGAAGGTAAAGATAATTACATGCAGCATGCTAAATTTTGACTAAAGTGAATTGACAGTCTCTCACAGAAAATAGCACACCTCTGCAACTCTTCCAAAGTTAATTTCTAATTGATAATTACGTATCTAAATGACTTCTAAATACTGAAAGAATTTTAAATTATCCATACTGAAAGTAAATATCGTTGGTTATAAGCTGCCATACCACAAATTAAATTTACTGCTCATATGCTATCAATAGTCACCTAGCCTCCATCTAACATAAAAATTGCTTAAAGAGTGCAAGCTCTAGATAGTTCATATTAAGAAGTTCAACATGGATTTTGAACCACAATAAATGAGTTCTATTCCATATATTTCACAATAAATCCAAAGGAGCTTCCTGGTAACATGGTAAAGAGGAGAGGACAAATAACTACCAAATAACACGAGTGAACAATGTATATGCAAATAACAATTTTACAAGGGTATTCATACAATTTCACATAATTAAGAGGGTTTATGTGCAAAAACAATAATTTTATTTTTGTCTATTTTAATTTGTTTTAACACTCAGATTTTAGTCTAGTGCCTGCTCCTCAATGTTTTCTGCAAAAATATTTCTCAAGAAAAAGATTGATTAAGCAATTAGATAACAAAAAGAGTTATGGAAGTTCTTTTGCTAATCATGAGATTAGTCTACGTTATTCTTCTTTATTTTTAACAACCACAATATCTTATTTCATCAAAATATAGCTTATCATATTTATTGTTATAGATGCATATATGAGGGCATGTATTAGAATATAAAAAAGGATTAGAATCTCTTAAAGGCACACGATAGGTGGAAGAATCCATCAATTATCCCCAAGCAAAATTATTGAAAAAATTCAGAACTTTTCAGACTTATTAATAACCTCTGCGGCCATGTGGTAGAAGGTCATCTCTTATGCTGTATAATTTAAGCCACTTTTCTTTGGAGCTTTAGATTTTCTAGAAAAAAAATCTCTAGTATATCCTAAAATTTCAATATTTAGAAGGGTATGTATGCAAAAAGAAAACATATTTTTTCAAATTGATATATGACACAACTAACCCCAGAACAAATAAACTTAAAAATTTTGATAGAACTTTTGGGTCTTGATGATATCATAGAAGTCAAAAATCTAAGAAATTGCAAAATTGATTGGTTTATTTTTTAGCTTGCCTCTCTAGCTGAATTTTGCATGCCATGTTGCATACACAGAGCATGTCAAAGTGAACTTTAAGAAGTTCTCAGGAAAAGTTAAAAACCAACAGATTTAGCAAATAGTATATGGATTGTTGTTTCAATGGTGATACAACTACAAATGAATTCCCTATCAAGACTAATTACCTAGAAATATAGATTCAGTTATTCTATTATTATGGATCCACTATATAAAATTACAAATAGATCGGGAGAAAATAAAGACTTGTCAAATGTATATCCAGATGATTGACACATAGCACTTGAAACATCAAGAAAATTTAGGGGCAACAAAGACCACATTGTCATGTTTTCAGATTATGGGCAATAAAATGATTCAAGAACATGAAATGACCATGGTAGGGACAAGAAAACTGATGTTGATGTGTGATAAAGCTAAAACCTATAGGATGATGATGACTACTATCATGCCCCAGATCTAGAGCAAGACATGGTCATCCTATCGCGCGGTATTGCCCACAATAACACAAAGCCCACAATAGAAAATTTGTATAATAAGCCAATAATAAAAGTGGTCATAAGATTTTTTATTTATTAAACAAAGAGGAGCGGGTATAGAGCATCTAATTCCAACATTTGAATATTCAATGCTACATAACCCATAATTTTATGTCATAAACCCTTTTTTTATTAATAGCTTGCTACTACGCTTCAAGCTTATTAGAGCATCCGTCATTTCATTTTTTCCTCCTCGCTCCAAGCAACCTAAATTATCTAAAAAAATATAAAAAGACGAATGAGCTTAACGTCTCAGTAAGTACCATGCACCATCTTATCGGATCAAACATAAATTTTTACATGATTAAACATACCATTAGAAAAGTAAATTTTTATTATAAAATAGAGCATTTCATAGACATAATAACAAACCATATCATAGCAATCCAATCATATATGTACAAATCATGCAAGTTCGTAAAGCCAAATTTGAGTGCAATTAAAATATTTGTAATCATCAGATATTTGCTAATTAGCCACATAATCTATTAAAGCAATGCTCATAGATTTGTCGTGCTACAATCACTATAACCCATAACAGGACCAATTTGATAATCGACAAGGAATAATAGTTCGTAATCGTTCCCAACTTTAACCCATTGGCAAATGGTGATTTTTATTAGATGCTAGCTCTAGGATGTCGATTGGCCCCCATATCTAGGGGCGGTCATGGCTATCTGAGAGCTTTTAAAATATTTCATATTTTCTATAAATCATACTTAAATAATTAGGTTGAAAAAAATGCTAAGTAGCATCATAAAAGTTTGAAATGCATAATCATGCAACATATATGTCATTTCATAGTAGCATGCATTTTTTTCATAATTTTAGAGAAGATAATTCATGTATAAATCATTTATAGTAAAGCACGATGCTAAAATATGAATTATTCATAATCATAAAAAAATTTAAAAAGAATGCAAGTCCAATCACATCATTATAATTTATATTTTCATACCTTATATAAATTAAATTAGCAAGGTTTGTGTCGAGGTCACTTACATTTGTTCACCCAAAGATCACTAAGCTCAAATGGGCAAATCGGCTGCGCCTGTCCAAAACCATTTAAGAAGATAAATTAATTGATATTCGACTATTTAAAAATCTAAATACAAATTAAGAAAAAATTGAAATGGACTTGAACAGGCTTCAAGTCCAAACTAGGTAAAGAGGTAGAAAAGACTGGTCTAAGCGGTCACTGCAACATCGATCTAGGACCCTTAAATAAGATCTATAAATCAGGTAGAGAGAGAAAGAATGAACCAAAAATGGGATCTCTCTATCTTCCTTTTTTCTCTTTTTTTCCAATCACCTCTCCCCTCTCTTTTTTTTTTATTTTTCCTTTTTTTTCTTTTTTTTCTCTTCTCTCTTTTTTTCCTTTCTTTTCTTCTTTGTCGCCCACTTCTCTTTTCTTGGGAGGAACAGGGAGGCATGTGAGCCTACCCCACCAAGGAACAAAGGCGAGGAGGAGGCCCTCGGGCTGACCGCAGTTGCAGCCAGAGGACCGAAGGTTGTAGCCGAAGGAGCAACCAAAGATTCGGCAACAAGGTTGCGGGTGGAACAACCAGAGTGAGGTGGTGAAAAGAATTGGTATGTTTTTCCTTTTTTGGTCTATTTTTGGTGACCTTTTGCTGGATTCTGGCCATTGCTGGGTTGATCAAAAAGAGAAAGAATGAGGGAGGAAATCTTGGCTCCAACGAGCTTGAGGTTGTAGATCTGGCGTCTCAAAATAGGGCATGGTGAGCCCAAGTAAAGAAAGGAAGAGGAAAGAAAGGGAGGAGAGAAGAAGAGGAGAAGAGAGAAGATTGTGGTGGTGTTGGCAATTGGACAAGGAGAAGAAATAGAAGGACGAGACTGATCTCCTTGTATTGTCCTTTCAAGATTGGAGACTTGCCAGCAAAGAGATTGGCCGAAAAGGAAAGAAGGGGGTGGAGCCTCAGTGAAATTGCATGGCCTTGCCCTCCCTTGCAGCGGCTAGCTGGGATAAGTTCTACCCAGCTATCCTACGGCAAATTAAGGTTGGTCATTCTTCCCTTCTTAAAAAAAATTGTCCTCAAAATTGCATACTTGAGTCTTCAAAAAGTTGCGGGTGCTTCGGTCGCATTTCATCCTCAAGTTCCAATTGCCTCTCTTTATTGTAGATTTTTGTTGATTGACCTAGACAAATCAACTGGATTTGGTTGTGAACCCAAAAATAACTAGGCTATAATCTGGATTATAGATTATAGTGAAATTCTCAAGAAAAGAGTCTTGGGGAGTGTAGATGTAGGTGCAAGGTTGGCACCGAACTACTATATTTTTTTGTATTTGCCTTGTTTGTTTTACTTGCTTTTATCTTTAGCATATCTGCTTATTAGTTTATTGCTAAAGTTTATCTTCTTCCATTAAGTATTTAATTCTACTGCATTTAGCAAAAAATTTTGAAAAACCAATTCACCCCCCTATTGGGTTGTATAGCTGGGCAACAAGTGGTATCAGGGCCCTGGTACTCAAGCCATTCATTGACCTAACCGTCAAGAGTTAAAGAGCTATGGCAGCCACTGTTTGAATCTCTCTATCTGAGGAACAATCCATAAATAGACCTCCATTTTTCAATGGCTTAATATACTTATTGGAAAGCACGCATACACATTTTTATTCAAGTACTAAACTACGACATGTGAAGTGTCATAGTTAATGGACCTCACACACCCACAAAAATAATTGATGGTGCGTCTCTTCCTAAATCCGAAGGAGAATGGGATGAATCAGATAAGAAAATGGCACAGTTAAGTCCTAAGTTCATGAATGTTTTGAATTGCTCATTGGATGCTAATGAATTCAATCAGATTTCAACTTGTTTGTCTACTAACAAAATCTAGGATAGGCTAGAGATAACTCACGAAGGTACTAACCATGTTAAGGAATCTAAAGTTAATATGCTTGTACATAATTATAAATTGTTTAGAATGGAGTCTAGTGAGTCAATTTTCGATATGTTTACTCACTTCACTAGTATTATTAATAATCTTAAATGTCTTGGAAAATCATATACTAATAGTAATTTGATAAGAAAGATTCTCATGTCACTACCGAGAATGTGGGAGGCTAAAGTTATAGCTATCCAAGAAGCAAAAGACCTTAACACCCTTCCTCTAGAAGAACTGTTAGTCTTGTTGATGATTCACGAACTATCCATAAAGTAGAACCTAGAAGAAAATGAATCAAAGAAAAAAGGACCGTCGCTCCTAAGTCAACAGTTCAACAAGAAAAAGAGAGTGAAGGGTCTGATCATTCAGAAGGGAATGAAGAAATGACTTTAATAACAAAGAAATTTAGTAGATTCATGAGAAAAAGAAGGCAAGGAAGAAGGCCTTTAGCTAAGCGGAGCCGAGCAAATAAGAGGAGGAAGAACAACCACTTGTATGCAATGAATATAAGAAGCCTGGCCATTTTAAAGCCGACTATCCAATACTAAAGAAGGCCCTAAAAAACCCAAGAGAAAAGGCAGTGGACGCTACTTGGAGTGACAACGATGAATCTAGTTCAGAAGAGAAGACCTCAAAAGCAGCAAAATTGTGCTTCATGGTTTGTGAGGACAAGGTGCATTCTGAACCATTAAATGATTTTATTTTTGATGAACTAGTGATTGGAGGGGACTAGCGAGAGTGTGAGGCCAATAGGGAGATCAGTGGTGGTGGTGGCGAAATAGAGACGAGAAGGGTTAAAATGAGGAAAGATGCCAATGGCTCCAGCAATCACACGCATGTTGAGCATTTCGTGCCCGTTCCTCCTCTTTTGGAGGGGGATACACTCGTTTCCCTTCTTGCAATGTTGCCACCGCATTCGCAAATCAAGCTGGGTCTCTCGATGGTCCATGGGACTATGGCTCAGTCTTAGATAGTCAGAAGGGCTG
This sequence comes from Phoenix dactylifera, assembly GCF_009389715.1. Classification (NCBI taxonomy): domain Eukaryota; kingdom Viridiplantae; phylum Streptophyta; class Magnoliopsida; order Arecales; family Arecaceae; genus Phoenix; species Phoenix dactylifera. The sequence goes on from NW_024068134.1 coordinate 196,770, forward strand.
GGTTCTCACAAATTCACTCAGTTTGGCTTGACAAACTCTCTCATGCCTCAACAGGAAAAATTAAAAAGTTACCAATCAACCCGAGAGTTCATTTTTCATCTGGCACATCTAACAATATATGTGATAAGATTAAAAATAATAAGAAAAAATATGTTGAGATCAAAACCATCCATCATGATTTTTATCATATACTTTGCATATGTTTGCATATCTTTGAAATTATATTTTCCCAGTGGATACTGGTTAGAAATTACTAGGCTTCCTTTTGTTGTCTTTGCCTGTGATTTCTACATTTCAGTTGAGCTTCAGATATCGGTAAGAAAAAAGATCAGGGTTAATGTTTCATATCCCTCCAACATGCTGACAACAATACAAGAAATAGCACAGTGCAGCTTGCAGCTCAACATAAATTAAAGCCCGATAAGTTTCTCTTCAGCCGCATCAATCTAGACAATCTAAACAATATATTAAAAACAATGCTATAACAGCCACTATTTGGCAAATCCCCCTCACAGATCTATTAGCATTCAGAGAGAGGATTTACTTCAATACCTGCTTCTTGTTTCAATACCTAGTAGTCTATTTAGATAATAAATAAACAGCAATGCAAAGGCAGCTGACAAGTTGGTTAGCCACCTCATTAATGTATTTGAATTTACAGAAGACTGAGGACAATTGTCTCGCCATGAGGATTTTGCCAAGAAGAAATTTGGTCCTAAGTTCATGTTATATGGACCTGCCACTGTGATGTTATGAGGATCCATGGCAATTTATATTTGCTGAAACTAGTGAGATATGATATGTAAAATGTGTGCTGATAATGCACAAAAAATAATATCTGGCAGTTTAATATTGAAAATTGAAATACAGGACATGCCAAAGGGAAAATGTCTATATCAAAAGGATATGTTAAGACAAAAAAAAGCGGTAACATCTTGTTTACCTAATATATGCATATGCCTTTGGAATAAATCTAAGTAACATCTTACTGTTGCTGGTCGTAGTTGAACCTTGTGTAAAGCTACATAAATCACAAAGATAGATCCCACTCCATATCGAACACTCCTTCTAAACTTTCTTCCACAGATTTTGTAGCACCAGAGTCTTCATGTTTTAAAAAATTATGAGAGGAGCAAAGCTGGTCACCAGTTACGCGAACAGTTTTGTTGAGATCAAAATGGTTGTTGCTTCCTATCTGATGCATGTATTCAGACCCCAAAACATCCTTAAAACCTTCAGCCTTCCATGAAAAGTTGCTCATGCCATCAGAATATTTTGCACCAACAGTTTCCATCTTTGACTTTTCTAGAAACAACTGTTTAAAACTCGTGTCCTTGTTTTCGCAAAACAGGAGTTCTTTTGAAACTTTTTGCTGCACTTCTTACAATAGGCTCTGGGCTGCTTGGAATACAAGAAAGACTTAAAGAAAGGTCTAGTGTTGTAGAACAATGAATGGGACTGGGTGTAGGTTGAATATGATTCTTAGATTTAGATAACTTTTCACTTGAAAGGCAAACATCTCCATCCATCAACTGCAAAGGTGAATGAAGCAAGGAACCACAATTTCCATCATCAAAATGTTGAGGTGTAGTGAGAATTATGGTGATATCAGCAGTTCCGTCACTGTCACTTGGTTTACATGTTTGTAAACTTGAGATACTGGTACCTTTAAATTTTTTGTTCACATCTCTAAGGGCCAAGTCACCAGACTTTGACAAGTTCTGCTGTAAACTCTTCAAAGGTTCGTAATTAGTTTCCCCTGGTGTCGTACACTTAGAATCTTCTGTAATTGGTTCCACCACTTTGTGTAAGTGTTTGGAATCCTCTGGCAGTGTATGTATATTCCCCGCTCTTAAACACTTGGAATCTCCTGTAAACGTGGACTGCACATCCAAAAACTGCTCTTTTGGGCTGATATTCTGATGACCCAAACCCACATTGGAAGTGTTAAAACTGCCTGCATTTAGTTTCCAATCATGTGATATAAAATCATCAGCATATCTCTTCAGAGGTTCTCCTTTTGGACATTCTACACTCTGTATATCACTGTTCAAATCAAGAGCAACAGCCCCAAGAGGTTGTTCAATAAACCCTGATTCTGAAAATGAATCCAATCTCTTCTTGACAGAAGATTTCAAATGACTCTTTATGAAGATACCCGTCCTGATAATAAAAAACAAAAAAAAAAAAAGTTGATAGATACTCGAGAGGGTAATGCAGCATGCTAAATTTTGACAAAAGTAAATTGACATCTCACAGAAAAACACGTCACTGCAACTCATTCAAGGTTAATTTCTAACTGATAATTACATATCTAAATGATTTCTAAATACTGAAAGAATTTCTAATCACCCATTTGTCTAAAAAACACTACCCAATCAGCTAAAATCATCTATGGGTATATAAGCTGCCATACCACAAATTAAATTAACTAGTCATGTTTTTGCTTAAAGAGTGGAAGCTGCTGATAGCTCATATTATCAAGTTCAAGGTGCATGAGGCAAGGAACCAAAATTTCCACTCTCAAAATGTCGAGGTTTAGTAAGAATTCTGTTGATATCAGCAGTACCATCACTGTCACTTGGCTTGCATTTTCGCAAACTTGAGATACTGGTATCTTTAAATTTTTGTTCATATCTCTAAGGGCCAAGTCACCAGTATTTGACAAGTTCTGCTGTAATCACTTAAAAAAAATTCATAATTTGTTGCCCATTGAAGCAGACATTTTTTTTCCAGCAATAAGATCAAAAAAATTGAGATGGAGAATTATAAGTCTATAAGTATTTTTGTTTTACTTAACTGTGTATCAAGTATGCTTGCGACACTCTGTCAAAATGCTTTTAAACCTTGAGACTCATTGATACAAAATATCCAAGTAGGGTGATCATTATTTTTGTAACAAAGATGATGTTTTGCCAAACTTCAACAATAAGCCGAGAACATCTCAGTAATATCAAAAGAAAGAAATATAATATATATGAAAGGCAAGAATTGCAAGCCTTTCTAGATACTAACAACCATAGCAGTACCTTCCTGGTAAATACTTGGCTATTTCTGCCCATTTGCTTCCATATATTTGGTGGGCACAAACTAGAACCTCCTCTTCCTCTCTTGTCCATGCATCCTTGTTTATTGCAGGGTTCAAGTAGTTGAGCCACCTAAAAAAGAAATAGTCAACCTCCAGCTTTGAGAACAAGATACAAGCATCTCATGACATGATATTATTTCTTGAAACTGATATATGACAGCAGAACTAGCTCCAGAATAAATAAACTTAAATTTCGATGAATTTTTGGTACATGATGATATCATGAAAGTCAAAAATCTGAGGAATTGCAATATTAATTGATTTACTTTTTAGCTTGCCTCTCTTGCTGAATTTTGCATGCTATGTTGCATATATAAAGAGCATGCCAAAATGAACTATAAGAAGCTTTCAAGAAAAAAGCTATAAACCAACAGAACTAGAAAATAGTATAAGGATTGTTGTTTCAATGGTGATACAACTACAAACGAATTCCTTATCAAAAATAAATACTGTTGCCCAGAGATGGTCACCCAAGAGGGGGGTGAATTGGGTGTTTTAAAACTTTTTGTCTAATTAAAACAAGACACACAAGTGTATGTGCTAAAGTAAGAATAAAGTTATAAGTACAGTCAATCGCAAACACAAAGATTTATAGTGGTTCGGAGCTTCCACTGCTCCTACATCCACTCCCTAAACACCTTTGGGAATTTCCACGATAATCAGCGATTACAGTCCGGTAGTTTTCCGAGTGCACTACCCAACTCGTTGTTTTACCCCGGGCTAACAACGAACCCTACAATTCCCCAATTTAACCTAGGCTTGGGACGCCTATCCCTTGTTCCAAGTCCCTTGACTGGAACAAGCACAATAATCAAATGTTTTACAAAGATTTAAAAGCTCTTATGAAAGCAAATATAACAATGAAAAGCAACAAAACCGGAAGAACCCTTTTTGCCGTTGGAAGCGTGGGCAATGGTGGTTCTTCCGATGTGGATCACATTGGCTTGAATGCGAGCTTTGAATGCCGAGTGGGAGTGAGTAGTTGAGCACGAAATCAGATGAAGAAAACTTGAATGCACTTGATTTCTTCTCTTGAAAGCACCAACTCCCTTGAACCTCTTTTTCTTTCTTCTCTCTTGAATGATCTTGTGTTTTTTTTTTGGTGAGAAGTTGTTTAAAGGCACTTAAAAGCTCCCTTTTATAGCCCTACAAGCAATAGATCCGTTAGACACAAAGATATTACCGTTTGAAATTCAAACAAACCTGCAAAAGTGTGTCAGTCGCGTCCCAGGCGCTCTGGAGACGTCTCCGCCTGACCGCGAGACGTCTCGGCTGTATAAAAATTCTTTTGACGATGTTTGGAGTCGACTCGGCGCTTTTTGGGGTCGACTCTGAAGAAGAACAGCTCGACTTCTTGTTTTTCTGTTTTTCTGAGAGAGTCGGCTCGGCACTTTACGGGGACGTCTCGGGATGCTTGTGCTTTATGCATGGGGACGACTCCGCGACGTCGGGGACGACTCCGTAGTTTTATCAACGAAAAACAAGTCCTCTGGAATCCCTGAGAGAGTCGACTCCGCGCTTTCTGGGGACGTCTCGGGATGTTTGCTTTTTATGCGTGGGGACGACTCCGCGTCCTTCGGAGACGACTCGCGTGCATCCCTTGAAATCGGCCTTTCTGCCGTCTCTGAGAGAGTCGATTCCACAGAGTCGGGAGTCGACTCCGACCCTGCGAGACGCCTCGCCAGGTGCCGGGGACGTCTCCAGACGTGCCAGTTCTTCCTCTACGTGCCAGAGACGTCTCTGGGACAAACCGGAGACGTCTCGGCTGTCCCTGATCTGTTTTCTTTATCTCAAAAAATCTTCAATAAATCCTTGAAAAATATGGGAACATGCCTTGACAATTCTTAACAATATTCTTAGTTAAACACCTGAAATCCTTAAATAAATTGTTAATATAAAGGGAATTATACTCTAGTGTTTTATATTCATCAAAATCCATTAGGGGGTCAACAATCTCCCCCTTTTTGATGATGACAAAACACTGAGTATATGCAAAATTTAAAATTTAAACATATACACAGTATTTGTTCAGATGTACAAGTATTGTGTTTTGGTTAGAGCTAGATACAGTATGCATAATTCAATATAGTCAACTTTCAGTTCTATCCTTATGCATAAGTAATGATCTTAGTAGCTCTTGAGCAATTTTGGCATATCAACTAGATTTGAATCAAGTTAAAATGTAAATTAATGAAATAAGACAATTGAAAGCTAAATACTTTTGACTTTCTCTTTCTTTTCCAGAAGGGCAATTGTCTTAAAGTCAATATTCTTCAATTTTATCTTTTCTAATTCAATTTTAAGTATGAGTGTAAATTTTGTATTTTGCATTCCATATATTGGTTCTACTCCCCCTTTTTGTCATCAACAATGAAGGGGACAAATTTTCCTTGGGTGCCTAAAGCACGATGCCTATTAGAATTCAGCATTCATATTATAATGAAACAATCAATGATTTCCAAGTTATTGCCATCCATGAATTCAGCATTCATTTTACTCCCCCTTTGGTTTGGAATTCATTTCAGACCTTTTGAATGCAGTGAATATAAGTTGTGCTCCCCCTGTTTCATATGCATTGACAAGTTGGCAAAATAGTAAAGTGGTTGCACATTGTCAAATTTGAACATTCTCATGGCACATCACAGAATTAGAAACATGCACCAAGATTCAAAAGGAAGTGTATGACATTCATATATCATTGCAATCATTTGAAGTCATTACAAGGATAAAAAGAAAACCATTACAAGAATAAAAGGCCATTACAAGTATTGATTGCTAATACAAAAGAAGAAGTTTCAAATAAGCCTAGGGTTTTACAAAAAGATGAACCCTAGATGTCCACAAAATGTCCCTCACCGGCGACCACGCTCAATAGCCCTAGCAGCAGCCTCTATAAATCCATTTATTGCATCCATTAGGCTTCTGAAGTGATCTCCCTGAGATTGATTGAGGGCTGTCACTAGTGCTTCAAACTCATGAGTTGCCCCATCAATCCTTCCTCTAAGTTGGGCAGCCACACTGCCCACATTGCCTTCAGGGCTCGTCAACTCTTGAAGACCATTCGATATGATCTTCAATTCAGCCTGTATCTCCATTGATCTTATAGTTTGGTTTGTTGCCACACGAACCAATTCTGACCCTATAGCTTCCATCTGAATTTTGATCTCCTTCAATTGTTCTAGGAGTGCTTCATGTGAGGTGCGGATGGGAGCTAACTCAGCAGAGATTATTGATCTCATCTCTTCCCTCATCTGCTGGCACATCACGGATGCTAGGGTGTGCATCTGCTCATCTGATAAGGACAATGATCCACTAGCTGGAGGAGGAGGCACTGAAGTGGATGGTCCAGCCGAGCTGGAAGGTACATCAGGAAAGGCCATAGGGCTATGTGGAGGAGAGAGGTGGTCAGGCTCCTGATGTTGGATCTCAGGCTCTGTTTGGGATTTTCTTTTAGAGACCTTAACCCAAGACCCATCTTTCTTGTGAAACTCCATCCTATGTAATGTGCTCTCATTGTAATAATCAGTGTTTCTTAAAGGTTTTTCTGGCTCATTTTCAGGGATTGGAACCTTAAAGTGTTTAAACAGTAGGGTGAAGACCATCCCATATGGTATGCTAAATCTAGAATACCTATGACATATGGAGATGTAGTTCATCATGAGCCTAGGGAGGTTTAGGGGAATCCCTAGCAAGATTTGGTGCATGATGGCTAAGTCTCGCTCCGAAACGAAATCGAAGCGACCGGTTTTTGGAAACAAGACCCGGTTAACTATGCACAAAAGCAATCTCATTTCGGCATTGAGGTCTTGGGACTTAACTATGTCAAGAGGACCGCAGTCCTCTCTACCTAAAATTAGGTTTAGGGCAATCTCCCTTTGGGGATGTGAGGTCGGAGCCTCACCGTACTTGGGTATTTGTAACACACTAGATAAAATGTCTTCATTGATCTCTACCAATGTGCCTCGGACATATCCGGTGTACCCCGAGTTCCCTAAGGCCATATTGCTAAAAATTTCTCTCATTAGGCCGGGATAGGTTGACATATTTAGGGAACATAGATGTTCCCAACCTTGGGCACGGAGTCTCTCTCCAATAGAGAACCCCTCACTAGCTAGAAACTGAAAATCTATGTATCTACCTGTGGTTACTGTGCGATTCGCACAGGAGGGGGTCACGGTTGGCGGAGCAACCGGAGGAGACGGCGCGGAGGGCTCTTCCTCCGTTCTTCGTCGTCATTTGCTACCCTAGGACGCCTCCCACCCGTTCGCCTAGCTTTCTTAGGTGCCATGGATTGGAAATCTAGGAAAATGGGGAGAGATTTTGGTTTGGTTTGTGGTGGAGAGAAGATGGAGGCTAGGGTTTCGGTTTTCATTGGGGACGAAGGAAGGCAGCTCGGGACGGCTCGAGCTGTTTCGACCTATTTTAAAAACTTTCATTTGGTCCCCGAGACGTCTCCGCGACTAATGCGAGACGTCTCGCCGGGGGGACGTCTCTGTGATTTGCCAGAGACGTCTCCGGCACTGAAAAATTTCAGAATGATTTCTATCTTTTCCCAATTTGTTTTATTCAACTACAATAATCAGTGTGATTTCTTTTGGTGAATATAGAGTGAGCTTGCTTGTGATCCTTCCCCTTAATAATACATCCTATAAAAGTTTGATAATGATTTTTGAATTATCAATATTGAAATGAGGAATGTTTGACCAAATTTCGAATGCCTATGAAATAGGCTCTGAAAATATCTCCATGAAGAGTCCAAGGGAGGGTAACCATCCTCCGAAAGTCAAACAATTCGTCATCTAACTTTGATAGATTCATGTTTTCACTTATTAGGCACTAGGTTTGCTATATGTGACCTTGAAGTGTATTATTAGTTTGAGTAGCATTCATATGTATCTCTAGAGCTTACAAAGCATTGCATTACAAGTTCAATCTATTTGTTAGGATCATACAAGCACAAAGCATTCCTTAAAAAATTGAACCTATCTTTACAAAGGGGCTTTGTAAAGATATCGGCCAATTGATTTTCAGTGCATACATACTCAATCAATACATCATTTTTCAGCACATGATCCCTTATAAAGTGATGCCTAATCTCTATGTGTTTTGATTTAGAGTGTTGGACAGGATTTTTTGTTAAATTAATTGCGCTTGTATTATCACATCTAATTGGTATGTTGTCCATTTTGATACCAAAATCTTCAAGTTGTTGCTTAATCCAAAGAACTTGGGCACAACAGCTTCCGGCTGCAATGTACTCAGCCTCAGCTGTGGACAATGCAACTGAATTCTGTTTCTTGCTAAACCAAGAAACCAAGTTAGCACCCAAGAATTGACAAGTACCACTTGTGCTTTTTCTGTCGAGTTTGCACCCGGCAAAATCAGCATCGGAATAAGCAATTAAATTTAAATCAGATTGTTTAGAATACCATAAGCCTGCATTAGATGTCCCTACTAGATATCTGAATATTCTTTTAACAGCTTGCAAGTGTGATTCCTTAGGACATGCTTGGTATCTAGCACACATGCAAACACTGAATAATATGTCTGGTCTACTAGCAGTAAGGTAAAGTAAAGACCCTATCATACCTCTGTACAATTTGCAGTCTACACTTTTACCTTTTTCATCTTTGTCAAGCTTGCAACTTGAGCCCATGGGTGTGCTGATTTCCTTTGCATCCTTCATCTTGAACTTCTCCAACATTTCCTTGATGTATTTGGACTGACTGATGAAGATGCCTTCCTCTGATTGTTTTATTTGTAGCCCAAGGAAGAAGTTGAGCTCACCCATCATGCTCATTTCAAATTCTCCCTGCATAAGCTTAGCAAACTCTTGACAAAGACTATCATTAGTAGCACCAAAAATTATATCATCCACATAAATTTGCACAAGCAATAAGTCATTCCCTTTTCTTTTAATGAAGAGTGTTTTGTCTACATTTCTCTTTTAAATTTATTTTCAATTAGAAAATTACTTAATCTTTCATACCATGCCCTAGGGGCTTGCTTAAGTCCATACAATGCTTTATGCAATTTAAAAACATAATCTGGATGTAAGTGGTTCTCAAAACCTGGAGGTTGTCCTACATAAACTTCCTTCATTATATAACCATTTAAAAAGGCACTTTTTACATCCATTTGATAGAATTTGAAATCCATGAAGCATGCATGTGCCAAAAGTAGTCTAATAGCCTCTAACCTAGCAACAGGAGCAAAAGTTTCATCAAAATCTATTCCTTCCTCCTGATTATATCCTTTGGCTACTAGCCTAGCTTTGTTTCTTATTACTATTCCATCTTCATCTAGTTTATTTCTATATACCCACTTGGTGCCTATAATTGAAACATTAGGGGGTCTTTTCATTAGAGTCCAAACTTGATTTCTTTCAAATTGGTTTAATTTCTCTTGCATAGCATTTATCCAATTTTCATCTTTTTCGGCTTCTTCTAGTGATTTAGGCTCTATCTGTGAAACGAATGCAAGATAATTACTAGTGTTTCTTAAAGAGGATCTTGTCCTTATCCCTTGTGAAGGATCACCAAGGATTAGATCCCTTGGATGACCATGTGCATACCTCCATTCCCTAGGAAGATCTTGATTTCTCGCTGGAGATTGATCTTCTTCATCTTGCTGAATTGTATCTTCTTTGATTTCATCCTCATGTTGTTTGTCTTGTATGGAGAATTCCTTCATTCTGTCTTCAAGTATACCTGCATCACCATCTTCTTCTTTTCTAGAAGAATCTCCATTAGCTTCATCAAAAACAACATGAATGGATTCTTCAACAACGAGAGTTCTCTTGTTGAAGACCCTGTATGCTCTACTAGATGAGGAATAACCTAAGAAGATTCCCTCATCTGATTTAGCACTAAATTTACTTAGATTGTCCTTTCATTGTTTAAAATAAAGCAGCGACAACCGAAAACATGAAAATAGCTTATATTGGGCTTCTTATTTTTCAACAACTCATAAGGTGTTTTCTTTAAGATAGATCTAACTAAAGCACGGTTTAAAATATGACAAGCAGTATTTATTGCTTCAGCCCAAAAGTACTTTGGTAGATCCGATTCGCACAACATGGTACGAGCTATATCTGCTAGTGTGCGATTCTTCCTTTCTAACACCCCATTTTGTTGGGGTGTCCTAGGAGCCGAGAAATTGTGATTGATACCGTTTTCTTCACAAAATTTTTCAAAATGCTGATTTTCAAACTCGGTACCATGATCACTCCTAATTGCTTTTAGTTTAAGATTAAGTTCATTCGAAATCCTATTATGAAACTTGATAAAAGCGGGAAAGGACTCATCTTTGTGGGCAAGAAATGAAACTCATGTAAAACGTGAAAAATCATCAACAATTACAAGACCAAACTTCTTACCCCCTAGACTAGCAGTTCTAGTGGGTCCAAATAAATCCATGTGAATTAGTTCTAGGGGTTTTGATGTTGAAACTATGTTCTTAGACTTGAAAGAACTTCTTGTTTGTTTTCCTAGTTGACATGCAGCACAAATTTTGTTCTTTTAAAGTCTATTTTTGGTAGTCCTTTGACTAGATCTTTTGTAATCACTTTAGAAATTAAATCCATGCTAGCATGCCCTAACCTACGATGCCATAACCAGCTAGTCTCATTGACCTTGGCATCCATGGCTACAAGACATTGGCCATCTTTCATGGTGAGATCATCAAGATCTACCATGTAAACATTTCCACGCCTATGTCCCATAAGTATGATCTCATTGTCAATTGGACTACTAATTATGCATAGGGAAGATTCAAATGACACTTTAAACCCCTTGTCACAAAATTGACTTATACTTAATAAATTATGTTTTAATCCATTAACTAACAATACATTGTCAATAAATGAGGAGGGTGATATGGAGATTTTACCAACGCCAATGATTTGACCTTTAGCATTGTCTCCAAATGTGACTACTCCTCCTTCTTTTGATTTGAAGGTGACGAAAAGACTCTCGTCACCGGTCATATGCCTTGAGCAACCGCTATCAAGATACCACATTCTCTTTTTGCTCCCGGCTGCAAGGCATACCTGCAAAATAATCATGTGAAGCTCTTAGGTACCCAAGTTTTCTTGGGTCCTTCTTGGTTAGTGTAGTTGGTTCCCTTAGGCACCCACATTTTAGTTGTGTTTTTACGCTTTACAAATGTATTCTTGTTAGTTTGAATTTGAATGCAAGAATAGTCTTTATGTCCACTTTTCCCACAATGAAAGCATGTAGGTTTTTCAGTTTTGATGTCTTTTGCTTTCACAAAAAAGTTCTTTAGATATTTTTGTTGTTTGCTAGTTTTGTATCCTAATCCGGCTTTATTAAAAACAGCTCTTTGATTGGATAGAATAAGATTTAATTTTTCAGAGCTATGTGTAAATTTCTGCACAATTGGTTTGTACTTGTGTACCTCATCTTTAAGGTCCAAATTTTCTTTAGCCAATTCTTCCTTATCATTTTTAAGGGATTCAACATTTTGTGCAAGTGAGGTATTACTATTGAGTAGGAATTTGACTTTTAGACTTAATTCCTTAATGAGTGTTTTTGCCGATTCATTTTCAATGCTAAGTTTTGAATTTTTATCCTTTAGGTCAATGATGTTATCATTTTCATAGCTCTCCTTCTCAATCAATAGGTTTTTAATGTCATCCTTTAGTTTTTGATTGGAGGCCTTTAATTCTTTATTTTTTGCTCCTAACATACTACAATCACTCATGAGCTCTTGGAAAGCTTCATATAATTCTTCTAAAGTAAAATCTGTAGTTGAGCTTTGACATACCTCATCGTCGTCGAATGCCATGAAACACAAGTTGGCGGTCTCTTCCTTCTCTTCCTCGGAGGAGGATGTGTCACTATCATTCCAAGTTGCTTTCAACGCCTTCTTCTTCTTCTTTCCATAGTGCTTCTTCTGTTGAGGGCATTCGAAGCGGATGTGTCCCGATCTCTTGCAATCATAACATATGATTGGGTCTCTTTCTCTTTCTTTTTCCTTTTCCAATCATTTCTCCCTCCAAACTTCTTTCTTGGGAAGGGTTTTTTTCTTCTCATGAATTTTTTGAACTTTCTTACTATTAATCCCAAGTCTTCATCTTCACTTTCCTCTTCACTCTCACTGCTTTCTTCTTCACAAACACTTGAAGTAGCCTTGAGGGCGATTGTCTTCTTCTTTGGCACATCTTCTTCATGTTGCTTCATTGTAAGCTCATGCGTCATCAATGAGCCCAATAGTTGTTCAAGTGCCAACGTGTTGAGGTCTTTAGCTTCTACGATCGCCGTGACCTTCGCTTCCCAAACTTTTGGCAAGGACCTGAGAATTTTCCTCACAAGTTCTGAGTTAGTGTAAGTTTTACCCAAATTCTTTAGACCATTTATTATATCAGTGAAGCGTGTGAACATGCATGAAATAGTTTCGTTGGGTTCCATCTTAAATAACTCATATTTGTGAACTAGAATGTTCACTTTAGACTCTTTGACTTGATTGGTACCCTCGTGGGTAACTTCAAGCCTATCCCATATTTCCTTGGCGGAACTACAGGTGGAGACTCTATTAAACTCATTTACATCTAGAGCACAAAACAATGAGTTCATGGCTCTAGCATTGAGTTGAACCATCCTACTATCATTCTCATCCCAATCCTCCTCAGGTTTGGGAACTTGAATGCCATTAACCATGTGAGATGGTTCGTGTGGTCCCTTGATTATAACCCTCCACAAGGCATAATCTTGTGCTTGAATAAAAATTCTCATTCTAGTCTTCCAATAGAAATAATTTGTCCCATTGAAAAGTGGAGGTCTATTGGTTGCCTGCCCCTCAGCAGGGACATTGTTGAAGGGTGTTGCCATCTTGATCTTTGGCAAAGACGGTTAAGTCTTCAAGAATACACAGAGCACCTGCTCTGATACCACTTGTTGCCCAGAGATGGTCACCCAAGAGGGGGGTGAATTGGGTGTTTTAAAACTTTTTGTCTAATTAAAACAAGACACACAAGTGTATGTACTAAAGTAAGAATAAAGTTATAAGTACAGTCAATCGCAAACACAAAGATTTATAGTGGTTCGGAGCTTCCACTGCTCCTACATCCACTCCCCAAACACCTTTGGGAATTTCCACGATAATCAGCGATTACAGTCCGGTAGTTTTCCGAGTGCACTACCCAACTCGTTGTTTTACCCCGGGCTAACAACGAACCCTACAATTCCCCAATTTAACCTAGGCTTGGGACGCCTATCCCTTGTTCCAAGTCCCTTGACTGGAACAAGCACAATAATCAAATGTTTTACAAAGATTTAAAAGCTCTTATGAAAGCAAATATAACAATGAAAAGCAACAAAACCGGAAGAACCCTTTTTGCCGTTGGAAGCGTGGCTAATGGTGGTTCTTCCGATGTGGATCACGTTGGCTTGAATGCGAGCTTTGAATGCCGAGTGGGAGTGAGTAGTTGAGCACGAAATCAGATGAAGAAAACTTGAATGCACTTGATTTCTTCTCTTGAAAGCACCAACTCCCTTGAACCTCTTTTTCTTTCTTCTCTCTTGAATGATCTTGTATTTTTTTTTGGTGAGAAGTTGTTTAAAGGCACTTAAAAGCTCCCTTTTATAGCCCTACAAGCAATAGATCCGTTAGACACAAAGATATTACCGTTTGAAATTCAAACAAACCTGCAAAAGTGTGTCAGTCGCATCCCAGGCGCTCCGAAGACGTCTCCGCCTGACCGCGAGACATCTCGGCTGTATAAAAATTCTTTTGACGATGTTTGGAGTCGACTCGGCGCTTTTTGGGGTCGACTCTGAAGAAGAACAGCTCGACTTCTTGTTTTTCTATTTTTCTGAGAGAGTCGGCTCGGCACTTTACGGGGACGTCTCGGGATGCTTGTGCTTTATGCATGGGGACGACTCCGCGACGTCGGGGACGACTCCGTAGTTTTATCAACGAAAAACAAGTCCTCTGGAATCCCTGAGAGAGTCGACTCCGCGCTTTCTGGGGACGTCTCGGGATGTTTGCTTTTTATGCGTGGGGACGACTCCGCGTCCTTCGGAGACGACTCGCGCGCATCCCTTGAAATCGGCCTTTCTCCCGTCTCTGAGAGAGTCGACTCCGCAGAGTCGGGAGTCGACTCCGACCCTGCGAGACGCCTCGCCAGGTGCCGGGGACGTCTCCAGACGTGCCAGTTCTTCCTCTACGTGCCAAAGACGTCTCTGGGACAAACCGGAGACGTCTCGGCTGTCCCTGATCTGTTTTCTTTATCTCAAAAAATCTTCAATAAATCCTTGAAAAATATGGAAACATGCCTTGACAATTCTTAACAATATTCTTAGATAAACACCTGAAATCCTTAAATAAATTGTTAATATAAAAGGAATTATACTCTAGTGTTTTGTATTCATCAAAATCCATTAGGGGGTCAACAAATACCAAAAGATAAGAGGCATGATTATTTCATTATTATGGTGATACAACCAGTGGAGGCTGGCAAGCCGTACGGATGACGCTCCTCCGTGCGGAAAATAGACCGGTCCTCTATTTCATTCGAAATAAGGGTACAGCTTCTTTTTAATTTTGCGATTTTTAAGTCAAGTCGATAAGCGATTTGCCGACTTCACTTAAAAATTGCGAATAAAAAAAAGAGGCCAAACTCTGACCTATTTCTTGGCCACAGAGCCTTTCACTGTCTCCTGCCCGAGACGCCGGCCTCCGACGGCCCTCCACCGTCCTCCACCACCCTCATTCTCTCTTCCCCCTGTCTCCTTCTCTCCCTCTCTCTTTTCTTTACTCGCCCTCTCCCCCGCCTCCTCTACTGTGTTGGTACAGGCCAGGCACAACACGACGTGGGCCCGTGCCACCAGACAACTAGTCCGGGGCTAGGTACTGGCACAGCAGACCATGTAACAGACATAACTCTTGAAACTTGATGGAAAATTTAATATGGAAATAGAGACCACATTATCATGCTTTTAGATTGTTGAGCAATAAAAAGATTCAAGAACATGAAATGAGCATGGTAGGGATGACAACGCTGATGCAAATATGTGAAAAAATCAGTAAACTAAATGAGATTATATAAGACATGAACTGAAGGAGGCCAAAGTAATGATCAAATGAGATTGTGCAAGCATGTGCAAGAAAGATTCTGGGGCAAGGATCAAAGTACCACTCTGTGCTGGCACTGTATCACTTGATACATACAATACCCGTCTTCTTCATTTTATGCCTGAACTAGCCATTAGCAAGTGCCCATCACATATCTTAATTTTCAAAACCTTGTTTTGAAGTATTCCTTTTGAAAAGGGCTTCTTATTGTGTTATTATATTAAGCTACATATCTAGAAGACCTGAGAGATAACATACCAGAGTTTTGAGGAAAGAGTTTGGGAAAGCTCATCGTGGCAAAATATATAGCCCATGATAGAATTAGCCAAGGGAAAAAAATCCTATAGCCTGTAGCAAATAGTTGGGCCATTTCCCAACAACATGTAAACATCCTATAAACTTGTAGATGTCTTCGCAATCTGTGTTTTCATCATGTCCATAAAATTTTGTTACATCCAAAATTCTGCTAGACCCACTGATTATTCAAATCATATGCTAGCAAGATCATTTTCTTCTTTTGTTATATCCAAGACAAGTTCCAACATGATAATTTAATAAAATTATTCAAACAATAGCAGCATTATAGAATTCGTTTCAAACACCCAACTTTTCAAAGCAACTCCTAAAAGTACTAAGGTATGATTGGAAACCAACATCTTTGAATCAATACACTTTTATGAGACAGCAACCAACCAAAACTTGTAATGCAAGTAAAATTTCATGAAACAAATAAAAAAAATGGGACACAATCTCATTCAGAGGAAATAAAAGCAGAAGAAAGGTTGTCATTTTAGGGGATCAAACTGATCACTACATGGCCAAAAGTCATTTTTCCCCTTTTGCCAAACTATGACAATAATGTTGAGTCTGTAAGAGATCTAAGTGCTGAATTGTATGTGCAGCAAAACTAGGAATAATAGAGCAAGGGATAAGTACACATAACATACAATATAAAGCTCTAGAGAACAATTTGAAATGGTACTAGAGTAAGAAAGATCGAAAGAAACTCCAGTAAGGAGAAGGTGTCAAATTGCATCAAAGGATGAGGAAGAGAAGTGAAAGACCTTTACAATACGAATAGAACAACATGAATGGTGTCATGAGAAAAAGGACCTGGAACAGCTTACAATGGTGGTAGATGTCGTGACTTTGCTAATGGTTAATATTATGGTGTAGTTTCAAATACCCACTTCTAGTGATGTTATCAAACTTTGTTGGAATGATTCGCGCACTCACATACACGTGTATAGAGAGAGAAGGTAAGGCAAGATGCAATGATTTCACAATAAAGTCTTGTTCAAGCGCATGAAGATGTTTCAAACATTAGACCTTCTAGTGTAGTTAACTAGCGAATGCATGATATAACAAATAGAAGTGATTGAGAGTTCTTGTACACTTTAGAACCATAGTTCTGATATGGAGAAGCATGTAAATTGCATGAATGAAATAAGAAATGTCACTACCATACAAACTATAACACGGTTTGCCGAACCATGCCAAACAACCAGTTCGGGGCATATTGAACCTGGACTAATTGGCTACCAACACAATTCAGCCTACTAATTCAAGATAGAGTGGTTTAGGATTTGTTCTCTTATGCTTGTCACTCTCGAGTGCATGCAGCCTCGTGCTCATCTCACCCTCGCCAATCGACGATCATCCCACATATGCCAACGGCTGATGCTCCCTCTCTCCCTCTCCGTCCCTCTCTCTCCCTCTCCGTCCCTCTCTCTCCCTCTCTCTCCCCCTCTCTCACTTTGTCCTCATCGCCATACCAGATAGTTGACAGCTCAAAGCTCCTCGGCCCTCTCTCTTCGCTCTCTCTCTCCCCCTCCCTCTCCTTCTTCCTCTTCTCGCTCCCCCTCCCTCCCTCCCTCCCTCTCTCTTCCTCCCTCTCCAACCAACCATTCCTCTCCCTATTTCCATCATCCATGACCTCCACCACTGCTAGATCTGCAGTCCCCAAATCTTCTTTGTCATCCACAGCTTGTTCCGCTGCTAGATCCGGGCTTCCTAAACTTTCTGTTGCCACAGCCTCCTCTATAGTCAGATTTGCACTACCTAGGCCACGATCTCAGCCATCAAGCATTATCCGAGTATGGAACGAGCCTCTCACTCTCTTCTCCTTCTCCCTCCCTCTCTTTAATTTTCCCCCTCTCCCCCTCCTTGTTTCAATACATCTCAAAAGGGCATGGTACAGACTTGTACCGCACTGAACCAATCACCAGCTGGTATGACCTATAGTATCGGATCGGCAAACCTTGCTATAGAATGTTGAACAATAGATAATAGAATGATAAATTCACATATTATTACATGTTCATATTTTATGAAGATATGCATGACAGAAACAAAGACAATGGACGACAAATATTGATAAAAATAGGGAATATTAATATAGAAAATAATAAAAATATTGATATTTTCTAGCATTCAAAATAAGAAACTTGAGACTGACAAATATTCCAAATATGTAATTTCAGCACATCCCATTTCAGTTTCTGCAAATTTCAAACCCAGCCAATTCAGCCTATCATCCTATTGCCTTTTTAGATGAACTGTGAGCTAGTAGCTCTTCTATTTTAAAGATGACTCTCGAAGAAACTAAGCTGTGATCTCTTACAACAGTCAAAGTCAATTGTACAAGAAAATCTATAACGTGAAGAATCTGCAGCTCCCAAGACATGCAAACTTGAACAACAAGCCTCATCCTTCATATACAGGTTTAGCTATGCAGATCTTAATTAACCAGCAATTTCTATGAATGATTAACTACTCTATAAACTTAACATGTAGGGTTTTCAAATAGTAAATGAAAAAACTCAGAGCAGACAATATCACTAGAATCACTTGTCCAAATCTGCATATAGTCTGATTGAAAAGGGGGTACATTGGAGTTTTGGTTCAGAAACTTTAGTAACTTTTCATATCTAATTTCTTGACAAAATTAATTTACTAAGTCCTGTTTGGTTTAATTTCTAAAATTGTATCGAAGATAGAACCTCAGCTTAGGAGAATTTAACATTATATATTTAAGATACATATATTAAACAATCTGTATCATGTCTTGAGAACTATTAGACTAGTTCTAACAGAAAACGGCTGAAAAACATGAGGATTATTAGTTCCAAAAAGAAGAGCTTCCAAAAATTTTATTTCTTTTAATATAAAAATTATACCAGAACATTGCCACATTACCTGTCTTGACATTGCTTGCCTATACGACCTGGCAAGGACTTTGCAATGACAGACCACTTACAACCATGCTTTTCAACTAGTTGAATAATAAGGTCATCTTCCTGCATATTTAATAGCAGATTCACTAAAGCAACTTATAAAATATGGTGCAGTGGCATTATACATAGAAGAAACGGAGGATGATGGACTCTACCTCCTTGGTCCAGGTTCCTTTTATTAGCTCAGGGTTGAGAACTCTCTTCCAGCGGCTGCGACACTGCAAATCTGTCCGACCTGGAAATAGTTCAGCTGGGAAAAAGCATAACCATTGTCAGATAAGATCTGCATACATAAATTTTAACTTTTTCAATAAAAACATATCTAAAGTTATAATTTCAATGTTCTCGACAAACGTGAATCATAACCCAGAAATTGGAAAGCCAAGAAGGTCACATTGAAATATCACATTTGACTTGAAGATGTAATTAAATTTGAATTCTATACTTTAAAATTTATTGAATTCATATGTTTATGAAGTAAAAAAAGGAAGTAAAAGTTTATCAAGCAACAAAAAAAGCCTAACCCACCCAAAAGCTCGTACTTCCAAGTGAAACTCTTAGAAAATCCCAATAAAAATTTTAAGAAATAAATAGTAATTATTGCAATGCTTGATTATGATCAAAGTGAAACATTCAAGAAACCCAGTTACAGTTTCACAAAGTAAGCAGGGATAATGGCATTACTGGTTTATGCTGCTCATCATCCTTGAGCATGATAGTGGAGGCAAGCAAATGAATCATTGGTCAAATAACTACTCTTGACTCTGCACTGCATTTATGTATCATGGGCTGCGTATTTGGAACAGGCAATGTCTATACTGGAGGGTACAATGCCTTCCATGATGCATCTGTGATGTAAAAGAGACAAATGAATATCTATTAATAGCATGAGAGGTGCAATATCTGTTTGGTAGTGAATGTTGGACAAATACTCACAGTTAAAGCTTAAGTGAAAAATCTTAAGTTGCCGTCAAATATGAAACAAGGAGTCAAGTGAACCAATAGGTATTAAAAAGCAAAAATGCCATTTAATTAAAATAGCAGCAACTTTTTTGAAAAATTTATAGCAGAGTAGATTAATTGAAAATTTGAACAAACATGTCAAATCTTATATGCTTATTATCTAGCATTGCAAGATGTTTCATAAAAAATATGATCCTCATAAAAGAAAAAGAGCTCAGGTAAGAACTATAGATCGAGAGAGTCGGGTAACCAGGCAAGAGAAAAATATTACTACATATAAACACATTATAAAAGAACTTGTAAACAAATCAGGAAAACATTTATCAGATAGAACAGCATTTACCTATTTCTTCCAGTTTTTCCCATTGAATTGTCTTACAGCTTTGGTCAACATATCATCCTGTGACAAAATTGGAAAAAATTATCGCCTGAAGTTGATATCTATTATAAAATTCAAAAAATTCTCAAGAAAAAGATGGCTCTTTGCTCAAAGTTGTTATCCCCAGAGCTGCCTTTTATTCTCTCAAACAAGGTTTAGTTAATGTGACAATATCATCTGTAAGGTGTTGTTAATAAATATTTTAACTGGATAACATATCAGATCAATTTCTTCCGAAAGTTTGCTGACAGAGCCTTAACTGAACAATTTACGTGTGCATTTGAACCATAACACACTAAACAAAGTACAATCATGTAAGTCTAGTCACCTCCTCATCTGTCCAGCCTCCCTTTGTTGATCTTCTGACTGGACCACTTGTTCTCCTGAAACAAGAACAACTACCATTACTGTGGATGTCATAAAGAACTTTGCACACATCAGTGTCCTGAGAAGCAATGAAAAGCTAGACATGCATAGCTGGAACGTCCGTATTATTTTGTCAAGAAAAAAATAAACATAACTTATATAAGCTGATGCAGCTATTATCTGCCAAAGTGACCGACTAAAGTAATCAATTCCTGTTTGGTTCAACAAGCAAAGGCATGATTCGTGAAAGGTAGTACAGTAACAGCAATATTAGTCGTTAGGAAATACAATAGTAACAAAAGAGCAACAGGGCTCCAGGTACCAAAGAACCTACCATAGATTTCACATTCAAAGAACGATCAATAGCTATTATTTTCTGTTAACACTATCAATGAAAAAAGAAAAAAAAAGAAAATTATTTTCTGCTTGATAATTTTCCTCCTTGCGGCGGACGAAAACTAAAATTAGTGAATCAGAATTTAATAAAAATTAAAACTCAAAATCTTTTCATTGATTGGATTCCTTTAACATAAATATATAATAACAAAAATAAATAATCCAACTAAGAGAGAGCGTTAAAACTCTCAGATATCTCCTAAATTTTTCATCCGTAAAGATGCAGACTATTTTATTGCGAACTAAAACAGAGGAAAAATATTGAATATACAGTCACAACAAATCAACTTATGAGCCAAAAAACTTGTTTTCAAAACGAATTCAAGCAATCTGAAATTCTAAACATATAATTGCAGGAAAGACTACGAGTAAGAGTAGAAAAGAGATTACCCAGAAACAGTCATAAGTTTCAATTTAGACCCGATATCCAAAGCCGGAGGGCACAAATCCAGGGTAGCTTCATGAACCTGCTTGCCCTTTTCATTCTCCCGCTTCACTTCCGTCATCGGTACCACCTTCTCCCAATTGCAGCAGCACGTAAAGAAGAACAAAAACCGTTCAAGAACCAGTAAAAAAGATCGAAGAAAACCAATAAACAATCCTAGGGTTCCTCAAAAGCTTTGGAGAAGACGCTCGGATCGACACCACAACGCCGCGGAAAGAACGAGAGTGGAAAGGCCTCCAAACGGTAACAAATACTGAATACGGTTTCGGTTTTATAATTTCGATTTTCATGATATTTGCAACGGTTCAAGAAAGGAAAGGTTTGCAAGATCGCGTTCCTAAAAGGAAGCAACTTGAATTATAGTCAGGTTAAAACTTTGTCTGATTAGGAAACATCCCAGCTCAAGTTGGCTCCCAAGGTGGAGGCTTTGTTTGGTAACAAATAACCATTATTTCACATCAAAAAACAACTAACCATTATTTATGGTAGTATTAATTATAGTAATTATAATCAAGGTAAATTATAGAAACAGTTTTTACTTTGACCAATTTGCACCTCTTTGGCTTGAAATTTTTTAGACCGGTCCCTTGACGTTACCATACAGGCACAATGATTCGACTATTCTACACAGGATGATGTCACATTGCCAATCACGTAATATTTAATTTCTTTTAGGACTACCCACATCACAATTAACAATTATATAAATTCTCAATGCACTGTACATGATTAGCAATGCCTATATCATCGTAAAAATGGAAAAAAATCCAATCGTCCTTCATGTTGAAGGAAATACTCCCCATGCTGATCATGTCGAGTCAGGCACCGAACTAGAACATTCAAAATACATCCAACACTACACATAGGTTTATCCATTCTGAGCATATTGTGGTGTTTAAAGTTATTAAATTTCTCTTTAGCATTTCACCAAAATCTTGTCGTCCACATTGTTGGAGCCATAGACAAGAAGACGTAAATGTTGGTGGGAGAACAGCTCGAGCATATGATAGGCGGCTACACATTCTTATAGTTTAACTCCATAGGACATGCAAGACCTGCTCTTTATTTGCGTCGTTTCAAACTTAAGCAGTGGTAGAAGCAAATAATCTAATACATTTATTCAAAAAATAGTCCACAAGAAATAATAATAATAATGTTATGTACAAATCAAATTTATTCAAAAAAAAAGCTAACCAAATGTCTTCTAAAATCCTAAACTCCTTAAAGCTTGGCACCACGTCCCGCCCATTTTGTTGCATTTGTAAAAAAATTTGAAAGATGTATTGAGCTTATAACTCAATAAGTTTTCAAAATCTTTAGTAAGATCAAGCATAAAATAAAATTTTCTAAATATAAATACTTTAACAATATTAAGATGCATTCACCAACATAATTTTTTTTCAAAATATGTAATGTATAATAGTAAATCGTAAACTCTCTCTTCGTCTTAATGACTACTACCACGATTAGCCCTGTGATAAGGTCTAAAACAGACAAGCCGCTGAATGAAGAATACGCAGTCCATCAGCATATGCTAGTGATCAGTCTCAACTAGCTAGACCCGAAAGAAAACAAGCTCTGAATCACATGGTCATGAGGGTAAAAAGACTAGTCCTGAGGACAAAAAATGTGATCCATTAGCGTATGCTAGTGTTCCGCCCCGACTAGCTAGGCTTGAAAGGACTAGTTCTACTAGCGATAAGCCCCAACTGGCTAGATTCAGAAGAAACTAATTTTGACATGCAGCAAACGATCAGTCTCGTTGGCTAGACCTGAATTGTAGTCTAATTAGAAAGTTTTTTTTAAAATATCCATAACAACTAGTTTCTTATAGACATTCTTGTTTTCAACGATACAATAGTATCAATCAGAATTCTCACATTTATTCCAAAAAGAAGAAAATTTATTTTCTTTCAAAAAATTTATGCAAAATTAAAACACAAGTAATCATTTCTTTCCAAATATTATTTAGTATTAAAATAGAGATATCATCTCATTCAACATTACATTTATAGAAATAATTCATTATTTTCATAATTGTGTCAAAACAAGGATTTATGCTTAATTCATAATTTTTATGAATTATTCTTTTATGTAAACATGCATAATATTCATAATTATTCATATTTTTCCAAAATTTTCATTTTCCAAATATTTAAATATTTTTTCAATTATTCATTCAAATGGTAATTATAAATTCTAAATAAATGTGTGGTATACATTAGAAAATCACCAGAAGTAAAGAAAACTTACAATTCAGATTTAATCAAATTCAAAGTTCATCCTGATAGACTAATCTCAGCTTCTAACACATGCCCCGATCTCTAGACCCAATATATGTTCCTATGGGAGTTGAAGGCTCTGATCAAAATAATTATATCGTCAACCTTCGAGAGAGATAAAGAGATTAAAACAAGGAAAGTAAAACTTGGTCTGGGTTTGGATATTAGACTCAACCTCAGGGGAAGGTCTAAGCTTAATTGGACATTAGACTCAATCTGGAGAGTCAGTAAGTGGGTTTCCTTCTTCATTTTTTTCTCCCTTTTTTTTCCTTTTTGGCCAAAGCAGGGATCAGTAATCCCATTAAAATGGAAAAACGAAGAGAGGGGAGGTGGTTGGTGGTTCGGCGATGGACTGGCCTATGACAAGTGGCACGTCTTGCGGTGGCTTGCGGTGCAACCTGCGGCATGGTGGCATAGCCAATGACTAGGTGTCCGCGGTGGTTCAGGCACACACATGGATAAAATGGAGGAAGAAGGGAAGGAAAAATGCCCCTAGCTGCCTTAGGTGGCAGCACCTTAGCCAAAGAAGCAACAAGAGGGTGAGGACTCAGTGGTGAGTTGCAGTAGCGGTGGATCTCACAATGGTGCCGCTTCTGGCAAAAAGAGAGGTGATGGATGTCAGAACAAAGAAACAGAGCACTCGAAAGTTAGAGAGAGAAAGGAGGGTGTTTTGGGTGGCGATGCTCAGTTGTGGCGTCACAACGGTCATCAAAGAAGAGGGAAGAGAGAGATGAAGCTCAATGGTGTATCGTTCGAAGGGGGTGGGGGTTTTAAAAGGGATTTTGGATCAACTTGATCGAAGGACAAATAAGGTTGGCCATTCATCGGTTGCAGTGGCCTCCAACGGTCGTTAGCCATTTGTGTCGGCCTTAGAGAAATTGCACCGGCTATGCCTCCTCGGCATTTTTCCTCCCTAACAACGGCTATTCAAGCGGGGGATCGTGATCCCCTGTCCTAGTAACTCCTTTTTTTTAATTCTTTTGAATGAAAGTCGGCTGAGCCTGTCGACTTTGATCCAAAACAAGCCTAGTTGGCCTAGTTCTCACAATGGCGGTATAAAGAAATGAAGCAAAGGTAACATAGAGAGGTGGAGTGGAAGGACAATGGCTTGCAGCAACAGGCGAAGAGGGACTGCAATAGAGGGAGAAGAGGAAGGTGTTTGTACTGGCACTCTAAATATTTTTTTTTGATAAAAAATCTCCAAATGCTTTGGATGCCATTGACCTCAACATCAATAAAGATCCACACCCTTTTTTCCTTTATTGGAAAACAATGAATCACTTTCATTTTTCTAATAAATAACCATTGGATGAAAATAAGAAAGATAAAATAGAACTTGGACCATTCAACCTAAAAGGTGGAATATTCCTCCCATTCATCAAAAATGGAAAACTATAAGAGCCCATACACAAAGAAACACCGCCATCAAATGTAACTCCAAGATTCTGCCTTCTAAATTTGCTTCAAAAGGATGCAACAGTTAATAATAATGACCTAAATTTCTTAAACCATCAAACTTTACACGATCATATTCAGCTATTGTCAAGTGAAAGTGGACATGGCTTGAACAATGCTTGAATTCATGGATAAAACTTAGTGCTTAAGTTGAGCTTGCATTTATTTATTATTTGTTGATCAAGCTTGGAATAATGATAAGAAGTGTTATTCGTTGTTCATTATTATCCTTGATCAAGTTTTGTTTATTGGTATGGTAATACAACGCAAGGACAAGAAGGACGCTGAAGGATGCGGTGAGGAGCAAGGAGATCGCGAGGTGAGCTTGAAGTGGAGGTCAATTTGGAGAATGACTCGGGACTAAGATAATAATGGTTGGAATTTGTCTTAGGTTAACTTTGAATTAAATAAGTAGATGCTATC
This sequence comes from Phoenix dactylifera, assembly GCF_009389715.1. Classification (NCBI taxonomy): domain Eukaryota; kingdom Viridiplantae; phylum Streptophyta; class Magnoliopsida; order Arecales; family Arecaceae; genus Phoenix; species Phoenix dactylifera. The sequence goes on from NW_024068134.1 coordinate 221,899, forward strand.
TTAATTTGCTTTCTAATGCAAATTCACCCAAAATGATAATATGCCACCCCTATATGTTTCAATATTGTAAAGAAATTATTGTCATTGCATTTTTCTATATACATTACTTTATATTTTTCGTACTTGAATTTACAAATGTGAATTCCCTAAATTTCTTATAAGTAAAAATATCATTTACTAAATTTAATTTTTGAAAGTGAGAAATATGGTGTTGTTGTGCCCTAGTATATGATGGTAACATTCACCATTTGCAAGCATCGATTCTTTCCTATATGGCAGTATGATTAAAAAAAAAGGATAAGGCTTATGGATCACATTTTATATGGATACAAGGAATATTCTGGAAAGGCGTAGATGCATAGTGCTCCTTTAGATAGCTAGCAATTTCTATAGAAAATTTACTGGATAGTGTTGGAGGCAAATTTGTTAGTAGGACACAATATTAGGGAATGGCTAACAAAAAAAAGGGACAATCCATTATAAAATCATCCATGTGTCCTCTAGGACATCAGTTGATGCAAGTTTATTGCATTCTTATATACTTGATGTTACATTATTGAGAGACATACCTTGAAAAATGTATTAGTGCATGCCTATTATCAAATCATATCATTTTTTCTTTTTTGGTAAAAGCCTATTGTAATATGGTTTAGTGAACTTGCTATTAGTCCAGCTTATGCAAACTATGCCCTTTTTAAATATTTATGCCTCATACTTGGTGAGAAGTGTCAATGCTTGGTTCAATACATGCAACTCAACCTATTCATTCTATCTCTACTTGTTGAGCCAATAGACCAAGTTGACATGCTCTTGCAAGGCATTTTGGTTCAAGACATATGTAACTTGATATTAGGTTGCCTCTTACCCTATGTTTGGTTGGGGTTATGAGAGGGAGAAATGAGAGGGTTGGAAGAATGGATGGCTCCCATCCACCATTAGGCTCAAAAGAACTGAGGAATGATGGATGACAAGAAGGAATTGCTAATCCAACTTGGCCCTTCAATTGCATCCTCCTAAATTAGGAGAATACAAGGAAGAATCAATGAAACATGTGAGGGGTGGATTTCTATGTTGATAAAATTACCCCTTACTAATGAAACTAATGAAAATATGGATGGAAGATCCAACCATCCTCTCCCTCATCCATCCTTCCTCCCCTATCCATCCTTCATCTAATTCAGCCTTCATACCAAATAGAGGGTCAGTACTCACTAGTTGATGTGCAATCTTCTATGAGGTTCTTGTGTATAGAAAATAATAGGGCATCACATTGGCTATAGAAAATATTCATAAAATAGTAACGAGTCAGGTTGGATTACCTGTTATGTTATTTTCTCTAAATTTTTCCACCATATTTCATCTCACCAGTACAGCCTCAAGTTTGAGAGTCATAATTTCATTCACCAAGCTCAGCTAAAAAAATTGTATCATTAGTAAAGTGTACACCGCAAGCATTTACTTTTTTTTTTTAAAAAAAAATAGATAATAAGGAAGTCCACCTTTAGATTGGTTGGTTCTTTCCTGGTCTATATAAGCTCAAAGCTGGACCAGTCTATAAACTTATAGAGTTGAATCAGCCCACATATAGAAGTAAATTTAGTATAATGAGAGAAGATGAATTGGTCAACGCTTAATTGCATTTCTTTTATTCCACATTTTTCTCCAAGATTTCTCTCCAGCCTCCGACTTCTTCTCTCTTTGTATCACAACCACCTTCCATTTTCTTTCTATGCCATTTTCAAAAATTAAGGTTATAACAAATACATCCTCTCCCACCATATATAATATAAAGAGCCATTCATGTTGAAGACTACAGGTAGGATGAAAAATTATACCATACACTACGAGCACCATGCCAATCACACATCAAGATTTATGTGGACCTCATTTATCATGCACTTATATCAGACTGCCACCCCATGCACCTCGTTTCGATTTGCTCCTGCAGTGCATCATAGACATGGTGCATGTGGTGTAGGGTATAATTTTTGAGGTAGGATGGGTATGTCCTTTTTTGCCCTAATATAAAGATATTTGATGCTAAATTGATGAATGGTAGGATGGGTATTCATCCTTATATTTCGATGAACAAATTTCTTTGTGCCCTTGTTCTTAAAACCCATGACCTAAGGTGAAGGAAATGTGAAGAAGGATGATGCATGGCCTGAGATCATGTAGATCGTGGTAGGTCTTCTTGATATTAGGATATAGTTTAGAAGACACCACATAAAATCTGGTTGAAAATACTGTTTAGTCTTAAAATGCAATAAGATTTCAGAATAGATGATGAAGGTATTCAGATTTGTAAAATTTAATTTATTTTTGTTAATGCGGTGGATCTAGTCCTTGATGTCATTAGACCATTGGTTGGCCGCCCTTTAGAATGCATAGATTAATTCTATAGTAGTGGTCAGATTAAGGAACCATAAACTCCCAAATAGGGATCTCATCAATGATTAGAAAGGAGCTCCAAAATTGGAGTATATTTTTTTAATATCACCAAAATTAAATAGAATCCAATGGTTCAAAAATTCACAGCACTAACCTAGACTCAACCATGTCTGCTAGATTCTTACATAGTTTTGTGATTGCTGTCATATTGAAGGGCTGTGATATTCTCATTAGGAGACTGATAAATGAACTACCGAATCCACCTGAGAAGACAAGAAGTTTGGTATGAGATTCCCCAAAATCTAATCAATTATCCATTGAAAGTCAAAATATGATGATCCATTATCAGCTTCATATGCTGGTTCCACCTATTGATACAAGATTGCAGGCATATGGTTGATAAATTGAATTCTTATGAGGTGCTTGCGCATGTTTATGGACCAAAGAGTGCAGTAGATTCAGTTTGGCCTATATGGAAAATCATACAGGGACTACTTTATAGACTTCTATTATTATGCTCCCACTCATTTTTACATGTTGATTCTCATTGATGTATATATTTAAGGATAGTAAATTATATCTGGTTTATTAAAAAAAAAAGAGTGGCCAAGTTGAGTACAAGGAACTGCTATAGGATGATGTCAAACTGTCAATATTGTGTTTTCCAAGGCTATGGGTAAGACATAAGATGGCCAATCCAAAGTTTACAATCAAGAGCGCTCTCTTCTAGAAAGACATGTATGTTCCCCATTCATAGTAAGCTGATTTTATTATGTTTAAGTTAATTTGGCTCCTATCAAAGGAAGGTTTATATATCTTGATCAATGGATGGACGCCTATTCAAGACCAACCTTGGGCAAACTCAAGCTCTTCCTTAGAAAAGGATCTCTTCAAGTTCAAGCTTGAACCAAATAGGTATAAGCTCTATCTCACATTAGTCTACACAGACCTAGTGGAAGTGGAATATAGATTTGGACTCAATCCTTTGTACCCTAGGTTTGGACCGGGTCAAGAGGAGCATAGTTAAGTCAAATAGTTCAAAAACAAGAGCAGGTAAAAAAGAGCTTCAAAAGGGCCACCCAAATATAGTTAGCCTAAATTAAGTTCAACAGTCAAGCACAAATCAAAATGGCACACATTTGGAAATCAATTTCAATGGATTCGAATCTACACTATGTTAGATGACTTAGACTCAATCAGAATGAGAGAAATAAAAAGACAAATATATGGATTCTAACCAAGCCAATGAAGAGTGGAATCACACTGATGTCGAAAGGGTTTGAAGCCTAAATAGATGGATCCATGTCTACTTGATGAATGCTTTTCAAAACAAAAATTCAAAGGATCTACTTAGGACAAATTTAGTGAGATGAATCTAGTGTAAAAAAATGAAGCAGAGGCATTGGAGAAGAGATTGAGTTTGACGGATAGATGAAGGATTGAATGTGAGAGAAGTGAAGCAAGAAGGAGGAGGTGCAATGGAGCAGTCTAATTTAGGGAAGTGGAACAGATTTCATAGAAGCTAGCTGATGTGGGAATTTCTTTCACACATTTTCTTAGTCTTAATTGTTTTGTTTTAGAGTGTTTGTATGTTCTTAGCTCATTTGTCTAGAATTTAGGTGTCTTTTACATTTATTTAATTCTTAAAAATTCTTGGTATTTTGCAGGTGTTTAATTATTGAATTCGGTTGAAATTGGGCTGGTCTAGTCAACCCAGAACACTGTTCGGTTTTTGGATTCTAACTGGAGCTACAGACGTCCGTTTCATATGTTGTTTAGCTTGCTGGAAAGATAAGAGAATTTTACTGCGACCCAGACCCTGTTTCGGTTTTCAGCTTGTATATGGAATTATATAAGTCAGAATAATGCAAACCCAGATGCATTGGAAAGCTGAGAACGAGATCTAAAACTTTCATGAAGGGTCCAACTCCAAAGTATATCGTTTTGGTGCTCTAAATCAGCTGGGAGTCGAGTCTAAAAATTAGCCTAGAATTTCGGGATTTCAGCTAGCAGATAGGGAGGAAATCTGTTTTAAAATTAAAAAAAAAATGAAATTCCGAGAGAAGGAAAAGGGCCAGCAGATACGAAGGGAGGAGAAGCAGAAAAAAAGAAAAAATGCAGAGAATCTGAAATTCCGAGAGGAGGAAAAGCTAGAATTCTGAGAGGAAGAAAAAGCTGGAATTCTGGGAGAAAGAACGGAATGGAGGATTTTTGCAAATACAGAGTTCTTTTCTTTTCTCTTATATATATACATATTTTATTTTTTTTATTTGCTGAATTGTTATTAAGAATGTTGAATGCGAATTTATGTTTGAGAAATAATGGGATTGATTTATTAGTTATGATTTGCTAGTTTTCTTATCCTAGGGCTAGGACGTAATCATTGAATTTTTGATATGAATTGAGTATGGTTGTATTGAACATCTTTTGTTAATTGCAATTTGATGATTTCGGTTTCATTCTTGCAATTTACTGGCCATGAATTGCATGCTTAAGATGTTGAATGAAGTAACGAAGTTGAAGTTCAATATTAGTTGGTGAATTTATCAAACATTGGTGGTGTAGTTTAGAAATAAATGCACACCTTTGTGACCTACAATCAAGAATTTCACATATCATAATGAATTTATATCATGAAAGTAGACATAGGATTAATATAGGTATAGGTGTTATGCCTTGAAGAGGATATCACATAAAAAAAAAGGGATTCGGTCATTGTAATTAGCAGAATATTAACGATCAGATTTAAATTCATTGAAGGAATTCAATTGATGAAATCCAAGCCCTAGGAACCTTTCATATTTGATTTTTCAGGTTAAAAAATTGCAGTCAGTCACATCAATTTGGGGTCGTCTAAATAATATAGAAAATTTATAAATGGGTACTTGAATCGCCTCCTTGTGGAAACGATACTCTTTTTGCCCTATTCTACTTGTCATGACCTATGCACTTGTGGTAGAGTCTAGGGACTATCACTAGCCATTTTGGGTGAGGTCTGGGCCGTGACACCTCTCTTGTCTTATTTGTTTGGCTTCACAAACTCAATTACAAATTGGAGTAGTTGGATAAACCAAGTAAAGATATCTTATGGCCTTGAAGATAGACGTGATAACCATCATGGATGAATGCATAAAAAGATATTAAATGTCTAGCCTAGGTGCCGATAAAATTGCACCGATGCCCCATACTTTAGTAGCCAAATCCCACTGCTAATAAAAGTTTGACTCTTTTAGATTCCAATTCAAATTGGATAAATGATTTGTGAGGTTAGGACATCAAACTTGAATCTGAAAGCCCAACAACCCTGTTTTCATTTTCTTCTTTCTTCTTTTTCCTTTATTTATATCATTATTATTTCAAAATGTAATTTGTAATTTAATTTCCAAATATTGTATTAGGAGTGTATCAAGTATATGTAACTAATAACTTCTATTATATTGAAACTTTAAAGTGTGTAATCAGTATTTAATGTGAAGAAATCCTTCCCTAGAGAATTATACCTGCACCATTGTAGACCTAGAGTTGGAAAGCAATTTGGTTATAGAAGAATACTAATTCCAGTTATGTTGTCAAAAGAACCAACATTGCTCTGGCTTCCATGCCTCTTAGAATTTTGGAATGAATTATCTAGTGCGATGGAAATTGAGGAGACTAGGATTGAAGAAGTGAGAAATAGAGAGCAGATCTAGGGAATGTAGATGATCTAAGCAGATATGGCTCATTTTCTATGTAGAAAATTCAGCTTTACTAATCATCTTTTCCTCTTTGAAGAAACAATAAGAAGATGATTCTATCTGACAAAAGGCAACTCTTATGAACAATTCTGTGATCAACGCACACCATCTTCCACTCTTTCTGCCTTCTCCAGCCCAGTCGATCAGCTAATATTGGCTTTAAACATACACATAAATCAGCTTCCCTCTATTAACCTGTTTAAGCATATGCCTTTAGGATCATTACTAATGGGAATTTAGGCACCATAATTCTTCTCTTGCTAAGAAAGATATAATAAAGCCGAAGTTCCCTTGGTTCCACATATCTTTGGTTTGGATATCGTGAATAGCAAAGCCAGCCCTTCTCGATCATTTGGATATGATAGTGGAGGAGCATATGTACAGTGATTACTTCTAGGCTAGATAATCTGTAAGTATCTTCATATAACTGACTCCTAAATTCCAGTGAGTCAGGATCCACCCTTTTAACTCGTTAATTGCATTCAGAGAATTCATCAACATGAAAGCTGATCTCTTGTTCAGGGAATACCAAGTTTAGATGCTTTCTTGTTTATATGGAAAGATGGATTGGTTTCTCATGAAACTAGAAAAGAGAATTTTCAAAGGAGCAGATTTAGCATAAACATCAGATCACTTGATCCTCCAGCCGGATTGATCACCTTTTCATCTGCCTGTTTGGGGCTCCTCTCTTGTGCCACTATGCCACTGTTTATGGGCTTTCATAACATCTATGCCCTTGATTTAGGTAAAGCCGATGAATCTACCAATGGGTGATAGGAGATCGCGTATTAGTAGTTGAATCACCATCACCATGGAGTAGGAGCACCATGTAAACTTATCGACTAAAAGGATAAAGATCAAAGTAAAACATTACCTTAAAACATTAGGCAATGATGAGAGGAAATTTGTTAAGTAGTCTGCTTTAAAAAAGATGACCCATACTATAGACACATGAGATTCACAATCCTACCATGTTACTTTTCACAAAAAAAAATACTAGTCCACATTCCATTGGAATGACAATTTATTTTATCTAGAATGCAGAAACTACACCTTGATTGAGCAATGAGGTCATATGAGGACAAGCTCCTGATATCACCCTTCTCCCACTATTTTTACCATATGTATCATCCCCCATCGTCCATGGACCACAGACTCACTTTTACCAGCCAACATACCAACATTAGAGAATCTAAGAACCACACAAACAGTTGTCGGCTACCGTCACTGTTGCCTAGGACGGGCACAACAAATAAAACACATATTGCCAAGATGGAGACTTACCTATCCTTTTTTTATATTTTATTGATCTAAATCAAAAATAGGAAAAATAAAAAGTTTTCTTGCCTTGTACAGATATATCAAAATGCATGAATAAAAAACAGGTGACTATAAGAGCTAAGAGAATCAAACGATTAAAACATATTAGGTTAAACGACACCATCTACTGCTGCCTTCGGTGAAGATAATTTGGTTAGGCTATACAGCTGAGGTGGTGCAATGCTCAGCTCTAAATCATTGTTTTCTAGTGCAGGAACAACAGTAGACTGAGTAGGGTAGCGTGCGTGCAGCTGGATCGACGAACTTAATGGTACTCTGAGGAAATCTGTGGCACATGCAGTCAAGCTGGGTTGGCACAAAGGAAATGTCTGGTTGGGGAGCAAGAAATACAAGCGGGACAACCTGGTCCTTCGAGTTGCCGGAGATTTGAGCCTGTTGAAACCCATTTATCAGCAATGGTTGTATATGAATTCTATGATAGAATAGAAAGCTATTTAATGCCTAAATAAGAAGTCCAAGGATCATTATTTGGTTCCCCTACCATATGGTTGACATTGTGAATGCTTGCTGCTTCTCTTGAGTCCTCTTTGATCAAAGGCAAGGCTAGGGAGGCCTCTGTACCATCAGACACAGCTTGGGTGGTAATAAAAGCTGGGGTTCTTGCCTGTAAATAAAATAACCGATTTTCGGCCAAATTTAAGAAAGGAATCTCAGGAATAGTTCATGCAATTTGTAGGAAAGAGTTCAGGGGATTGGTGAATGTTTACTTTCACAAACATGTAAAATTTGCATGGACATGAGAGGGTACGCAGAATTTACCAAACAACAGTCTTGGAGATGATGATTACTCTCTTCTGTAACTTCACAAGGTCTTTTTGATGATAATGGTGGGGCAGAAGTTTCAGGTGCAGGAGCCTGCAAATAGAGTGATTATCACAATATAAGAAGTGAGGAAAAACACAGTAAATTAATATGAACAATTGATAGAATGATTGAAAATTTGATATTTTTTGGGGAGCCAACACTAATAATCAGAATGAATGAAACTTACTGGATCACTTATCACCACGTCAAAAAGGCTGGACCTGCACTTCTTTTTATTGGGATTACTCTGCCTAAGGAAATATTTCTGAGCATGACTAGCCACCTGAGTTGGAGTTCTAGTGGTCACAAAATTCCTTGATATTCCCCTCCAATGCCCCTTACCAAGCATTTTAAGACCAGCTAGAAATGTCCGATGTTCTTCTTCTGTCCAAGGCATGCCTAAAAAGAAAAAAGAGCAGAGTCAATGAGAGATCAATAAAATTGAAAAAAGAAATATGAAATCTCTTTTCTTGTCAGCCCACTATCCACACAAAGGATGAAAAGAGAATATGAGAATCTTGGCATGAAAACAATGGGAAAAGCAAAATGATCTCGTTGAGCAAAAATAGCTATTAATAGAACTTGACATTATGCCCAA